>NW_016974689.1:0-2965 GCF_001483705.2 Eufriesea mexicana | reverse complement strand
CGCAGAGGTCCACCTAGTAGCGGACTGTAGCACAAAAGTCAAAGCTATCCTACCCTAGCCTAGCCAACAGCATCATACCCAAACCTAGCGTAACTCAACCTAATGCGCTGCGAGCATTACAGCTGGCTTCCCCAGGGCCAAGCTGAAAATATTAGAGCACTTTATGTTGCTGAAATCCACCTAATAGCAGACTATAGCACCAAAGTCAAAGCTATCCTCTACTATGCTAGCTAATCGTACCTAACCAAACATAGCCTAACTCAAAATAACGTGCCGCGGCCACATACGCTAGCCTCCGCAGAGCCGAGCAGAACACATTGGTTGAGTGAAGGACGCAGTAATCCAAGGATTGCGGTGCATATCAGAAATGTTAAAGCTACCCAAACCTAACCCAAACCAACAGAACGTAACCAAACATAGCATAGCTCAACTTAACGTGCCGAGATCATTATTGAAGGAAACCCAAGACACACGCAGGACATATTAGAGCACACTGGAGCGTAGGAATGCACCGAATGGCAGCGTACAGCACAAAAGTTCAAGCTATCCTAACTAAACTTAACATAACCCAGCATAACCAAACGAAGCGTGACTAAATGTAGTGCGCCGAGAGCACTATTGCTGGCCTTCCCAGGTCCAAGCTGACAGTATTAGAGCACTCTTGGTCCTAAGAATCCATCTAATAGAAGGCTATAGCGCTAAAGTCAAACCTTTCCTCTCCTAACCTAGCGAATAGTAAAATAATGAAATGTAACGTAGCTGATGCTGCCGTGCCGCGACCGCTATAGCTGGCCACCACAGAGCCAAGCAGAAAGCATTATTGTAGAGCAGATCGCAGAAATCGCTAGTATCGCTGCGTATATCGGAAAAGTCATAGCCAGACCCAAGCCAACAGAACATAACCAAACATAGCATAACCCGAACTAACGTCCCGAGAACGCTGTTGCTACCCCTCCCCCCCCCCCCCCCCGAGGCAAGCAGGGCATACTGGAACACAGCAAAGCGCAGAATTCGTTCGAACTACAGTGGTCATTAAAAAGGTGAACCTATCCTAACAAAACGTTATCAAACCCACGCTGACCGAGCGTATCATGACTCAACGTAACGTGCCGAGAGCACTACTGCTGGCCTTCCCAGATTCAAGATAAACACGTTAGAGCACTCTAGGGTGCAGAAATCCACCTAATAGCATACTATATCTTCAAAGTCAAAGCTATCCTCCACTAAGCTAGCCAATCGTACCTAACCAAATATAGCCTAACTCAAAATAACGTGCCGCGGCCACTTATTCTTGCCTCCGCAGAGCCAAGCAGGACACATTAGTGGAGTGTAGATCGCAGTAATCCATGAATTGCGGTGTACATCCGAAGAGTCATGGCTACCCAAGCCAATAGAACCAAACCAGATATAGACCAACTCAAACTGACGTGCCGAGGCAGCTACTGCTGCTCTCCCCTGATCCAACCAGGACACACTAGAGCACAGCAGGGCGCAGAAGTCCAAAGAGTAGCAGCATACAGAACAATCGTTAAAGATGCCCTGACAAAGCATAGTCCAGCCCAACAAAGCCGAACGCAACCAAACTAAACCAAACGTGCTGCGACCACTATTGCCGGCCTCCTCAGAGTCAAGCAGGACACATTTGTGGGGAGCAGAACGCAGAAATCCAAAGAATCACTGTGTATATCAGGAAGGTCAGAGCTACACAAGCCTATCCCAAGCAAGCAGAACATATACAAACACAGCCTAACTGAAGCTAACGCGCCGAGACCGACATTGCTGCCTTCCCCATATCCAAGAACGACATACTAGGGCACAGTAGAGCGCAGAAATCCACCGAAAAGAGTGTGCGGCACAAGAGTTGATGCAATCCTATACAAACTTAGGCCAACCGAACCTAACCGAACGTAACGTGACTAAGTATAACGCACCGAGACCACTGCTGCAGGCCTTTCCCGAACCAAGCTGTAGATGTTAGAGCACTGTAGGGCGCACAAGTCCACCTAACAGCAGACTATAGCTCTAAAGTCATAGCTGTCCTATACCAACATATCCATCGTAACATAAACGAAGGTAACGTTACTCTTCCTAAAGTTCCGCTATAACAACTGCAGCCCTCCCCAGATCCATGCAGGACATACCAAAGACAGTAGAGCGCAGAAATCTACCGAACAGCAGCGCACAGCACAAACGTTAAAGCTATCCAGTCCAAACTTAGCCAAACCCAAATTTACCGAACGTAACAAGATTAAACGTAACGTGCCGCGAGCAATATTGCTGGCTTTCCCAAACCAAGCTGCAAATATTAGAGGACTGTAGGGCGCAGGAATCCACTTAAAGGCAGACTGTAGCACTAAAGTCAAAGTCGTCATCTTATAACCTAGCCAATCGTAACATAACCGAACGAAACCAACTCATCATAACGAACCGCGACCACTACTGCTGGCCGCCCCAGAGTCAAGCAGGGCGCGTTAGTGCAGAGTAGAAGGAAGAAATCCATGGAATCGCAGTGTACTTCAGAAAAGTCATAGCTACCCAACTCGAGCCCAAACCAACAGAACATAGCCAAACGTAGCATAGCTTCTTCTAACGTGCCGAGACCGTAATTGCTGCCCTCCCCAGAGCCAAGCAGGTCACACATGTGCACAGTAGAGCGCAGAAATCCACCTAATAGCAGTGCACAGCGCAAAAGTTAAATACATCCCCTATTGCTGGCCTCACCTGAGCGAAGCAGAACACATTAGTGGAGTGTAGAACCCAGAAATCCATAGAATGGCATTGTATTTCAGAAGAGCCATAGCTACCCAAACCAACAGAACGTAACACAACATAGCCTAACACAACCTGGCGTGCCGAGGCCACTGTTGCTGCGCCCCCCCCCCTCCAGAGCCTAGCAGGTCATACTAGAGCACAAAAGAGCGCAGAAATCCGCCGAATAGCAGTGTTCAGCACAAAAGTTGTAGCT
>NW_016974688.1:257-506 GCF_001483705.2 Eufriesea mexicana | reverse complement strand
CTGTGTCGATAGATGGATGTATGGATGGATAGAGGTATGGATGGACGGATCTACGTATGTATGCATGTATGTATGGATGTATATATGTAAGGATGTATTGATGGATGGATGTAAGCTTAGGTGGATTTATGGATGAGTGGATGGATGGATGGATATATGGATGCGTGTATGGAAGGGCGTATGTACGGATGTATGTGTGGTTGGATGTATGGATGTATGTATGGATGTATGTGCGGATGTGTCTATGCA
>NW_016974688.1:0-243 GCF_001483705.2 Eufriesea mexicana | reverse complement strand
TGTATGTGTTTGTGTATGTATGTATGGATGTATGTATGGATGGATGTGTGTATGGGTGGATGGATTTTTGGATGTATGGGTGTGTGGATGTATGGAAGTATGGATGGATGGATTGGTGGATGGATGTATGGATGGAAGGATGTATGGATCGACGGATGTATGGATGGGTGGATGTTTGGATGGATGGATGGATGGATGTACGGATGTTTGTATGCATGTATGTATGGATGAATGGAAGTATGG
>NW_016974687.1:352-556 GCF_001483705.2 Eufriesea mexicana | reverse complement strand
GCTCAAATATTTTCAGCTTGCCATTGGGAAGGCCAGCAATAGTGATCTCGGGAGGTTAGGTTGCGTC
Source organism: Eufriesea mexicana (assembly GCF_001483705.2). Taxonomy (NCBI): domain Eukaryota; kingdom Metazoa; phylum Arthropoda; class Insecta; order Hymenoptera; family Apidae; genus Eufriesea; species Eufriesea mexicana. The sequence continues at coordinate 489 of NW_016974687.1, read as the reverse complement.
AGGTTATGTTCGGTGAGTATGGGTTAGGTTAAGTTTTATCAGAATTGCTTCAATTCTTGTGATGTAGACAGCTCTTCGGCTGATTTCCACGCTCTACTGTGCTCTAGTATGTCCTGCTTGGCTCTGGGGAGGGCAGC
>NW_016974687.1:0-339 GCF_001483705.2 Eufriesea mexicana | reverse complement strand
GCATGTTACGAAAAATCAGGCTACGTTTGGTTTTGTTATGTTGGTTTGGGTTAGGCTTGGGTAGCCTTGACTTTCCTGATATACACTGCGATTATATGGATTTCTACGCTCTACTCTCCGCTAGTGTGTCCTGCTTGGCTCTGAGGAGGCCAGCAATAGTTATCGCGCAACGTTAGGTTGAGTTAGCTTACGTTTGGTTATGCTACGATTACCTAGGTGAGGAGCGGATAGCTTCGCCTTTAATGCTGCAGACCGCTATTTGGTGGATTTCTGAGCCCTACACTGCACTAATATTTTCAGCCTGGCTCCGGGAAGGCCAGCAATAGTTGTCTCGGCACG
>NW_016974686.1:0-602 GCF_001483705.2 Eufriesea mexicana | reverse complement strand
TGATCTACTCGCCAGAGAATAGGTCTATTCAAAATCTAAAATCTGTTATATCTTGGTGAATAGGTCGCCTAACGCCTTCAACCCAATGGCTAGGACAGTCATTTACTTGCCAGAGAATAGGTCTACTCAAAATCTATAACCTGTTATACCTTGGTGAGTAGATCGCTTAACGCCTTCAATCCAATGGCAGGTACAGGCATCTACTTGCCAGAAAATAGGTCTATTCAAAATCTATAATCTGTTATAGCTTGGTGAATAGATCGCCTAACGCCTTCAATCCAATGGCAAGTACAGCCATCAACTTGCCAGAGAATCAGTCTATTCAAAATCTATAAGCTGTCATAGCTTTGTGATTAGATCGCTTAACGCCTTCAATCCAATGTCAAGTACACCCATCGACATGCCAGAGAAGAGGTATATTCAAAATCTATATCCTGTTATATCATTTCAAAATCTATAACCTCTTGTAGCTTGGTGAATAGATCGCCTAACGCCTTCAACCTAATGGCCACTACAGTGATCTACTCGCCAGAGAATACGTCTATTCGAAATCTAAAATCTGTTATAGCTTGGTGAATAGATCGCCTAACGCCTTCAATCCA
>NW_016974685.1:0-527 GCF_001483705.2 Eufriesea mexicana | reverse complement strand
ATTATCCACTAATATCGTGGTGAGCTATCTTCCTTGCGTGAACAAGGAGGAAAGATTATATTGCCGTGCTATAGCCGTTGGACTGCTATAGAATCTTCCCGGAAAATTCAATTTTTTTGACATTTTCGAATAATTTCGTGGTGAGCTAACTTTCGTGCATAAATAAGCAGGAAAGATTCTATTTAGGAAAGATTCTATTGGTGTGCTATAGCCATTGCAGTCCTGTAGAATCTGGCTGGAAAATACAGTTTTATTGACATTTTCGACTAATATAGTGGTGAGCTAACTTCCTCGCACAAATAAGGAGGAAAGATTCTATTGGCGTGCTATTGCTATTGGATCGCTATAGAATCTGTAAGGCAAATTCAATTTTATTGACATTTTCGACTAATATCGTTGGGAGCTATCTTTTTTGCATAATTACGGATGATAGATACCATTGTCGTGCTATAGCCACTGCAATGCAGTAGAACCTGTCTAGAAAGTTCAATTTTATTGACATTTTCGACTAATATCGTCGTGAGCTA
>NW_016974684.1:0-555 GCF_001483705.2 Eufriesea mexicana | reverse complement strand
TGTTATAGCTATCCTAACCAAACCTGGCCAAAGCAAACCTACCTAACCGTAACGTAAAACAACTTAACGTGCCGCGAGCACCACTGCCATCGTCCCCTGAGCCAATCAGAGTATGGTAGAGCTCAATGGAGCGGAGAAATCAGCAGAATAGTGGTGTTTAGCACAGAAATCATAGCTATCCAAACCAAACCTAACCTAACCAAACCTATCCTAACCTAAGCTAACCTAATTTAACAGTGCTCAACCTAACGTGCAGCGACCACAGTTGCTAGCCTCCCCTGAGCCAAGCAGATAACAGTAGCGCACAGTAGAGCGCAGGAATTCACCTAAAAGCAGTGTACATAGCAGAAGTCAAAGCCATCCTGGCCTAACATAACCTAACGTAACCAAACCAAGAGTAACATAACTCATTTAACGTGCAGCGACTATCATTGCTTCCCTCCGCACAGGCAAGCAGAGTATAGTAGAGCAATGTAGAACGCAGAAATCCACCGAATAGCCGTGTACAGGACAAAAGTCAAAGCCATCCTAAACAAACCCTACCTAGCCTGACAC
>NW_016974683.1:0-965 GCF_001483705.2 Eufriesea mexicana | reverse complement strand
ACTGCCCTTCCGTTGGTTTCTGCGTTCTACTGCGCTCTAGTATGTTCTGCTCGGCTCTGTGCGTCCAGCAATAGTGGTCGCGGTATATTGGGTAGAGTTAGGTTACGTCTGGTTATGTGACGGTTGGTTATATTAGGGTACGGCAGCTCTGACTGTTGTGCTATACTCTGCTATTCGGTTGATGTCTGCATTCTACTGTGCTTTCGTATGTTCTGCTTGGCACTGGAGAGGCCAGCAACTGTGTTCTCGCCACGCTAGGTTGTATTACGTTTCGTTTGTTTTGTGCGCTTGGTTAGGTTCTGAAGGGATGACTTTGACTTTCGTGTTATACACTGCTATAGGGTGGACTTCCGCGGCCTACGTCGTTCTAATATGAAGAACTTGGCTCCGGGGATGCCAGCAAATCCAGCAACAGTGTTGTCGGCACGTTAGATTTTGTTAGGTTACTGTTGCTTATGTTACAATTGGTTAGGTTAGGAACGGTAGCTTTGAATTTTGTGTTATACACTGCTATTGGGTGGACTTCTGCGTTCTGCTGCGCTCTAGAATTTTCTTCTTGTCTCCGGGGAGGCCAGCAACTATGTCCTCTCCACGCTAGTTTGAATCAGAATACGTTTGGCTGTGTAACGTTTGGTTAGGTTCGGATATGGTAGTTCCGTCATTTATGTTTTACACCGCTATTGTATGCATTTCTGTGCTCTATATTGCTCTAATTCGCAATGCTTGACTCTGGGAGGCCAGCAATAGTGGTCTCAGCACGTTATGTTGAGATATGTTACGTTTGGTCAGGAGATTTTATGTTATACTCTGTACAGCTGGCAACGACTTTCCTGCTACACATTGTTATCCGGCGGCTTTCTGCGCACTGCCTTGCTCTACTTCATTTTGCTTGGCCCTGGGGACGCCAACAACCGTGTTCTCGGCACGTTGGTTTGACCAATGTTACGTTTGGTTATGTGACGATT
>NW_016974682.1:0-574 GCF_001483705.2 Eufriesea mexicana | reverse complement strand
CAGTAGAATCATTCCTCCTTATTTATGCAAGAAAATTAGCTCACCACGATATTAGTGGAAAATCTCAAGAAAATTGAATTTTCCAGCGAGATTCTAAGACATTGAATAGCTATAACACGCCAATAGAATCCAGCCTCCTTACGTATGCAAGGGAATTAGCTCACCGCAATATATGCCGAAAATGTCAATAAAATTGAATTTACCAGCCGGATTCTATAGCTCTGCAATGGCTATAGCACGCCAGTAGAATCATTCCTCCTTATTTATGCATTAGAATCATTCCTCCTTATTTATGCAAGACAGCTAGTTCACCACGATATTAGTCGCAAAAGTCAATAAAATTGAATCTTCCAGGCAGATTCTTTAGCATTGCAATGGCCATAGCACTCCAACAGAATCCTTCCTCCTTATCTAAGCAAGAAAGTTAGCTCATCACGATATTAGTCGAAAACGTCAATAAAATTGCAGTTTCCAGCCGGATTCTATAGCTATGCAATGGCTATAGCACGTAAATAGAATCTTTCCCCCTTATTTATGCACGAAAGTTAGCTCACCACGATATTAGTAGAAAATG
>NW_016974681.1:0-1083 GCF_001483705.2 Eufriesea mexicana | reverse complement strand
ACTTTGGAATTTATATCATCGGTGTACAAATTAATACAACAGCAAGAATTATGTGATGATGGATGTACCCAGTAATATTTCGTCAATTGCTAATATCTCGAACGAAAATGTTCCCGTCCGTCGCCATTCTAGAATTGCAATAGAATATAAATCATCACAGAATAGATTTGTCCAATTGCTAATGTTATCTACTGCTGTGTGTATCAACTACCGTACTGGGAATTGTCAATACCTCTAGCCATACCTGATGAATACATTGATTATTCTAGAACTACTGTGGAACTTAAGTCAGCAGTGAAGAAATTATTTCAACGACTGCAGTACTGTGATGATGCTTGAACTTGATACTGAGTTGTTAGTTGTTAATGTCTCGAGCGATACAGCGCTATTCCTTTGTCACTCCAGTGTGGCAAGAGGATTTAGGTCATCACTGGACGGCTTGAACCAACGGCTACATTGCTTCACTGGTGTATGACAAAACTACAGCTCTGAGAATTGTTAATAGCTCTAGACATATCGGACGTATACGTTGATTATCCTGGAAATACTGTGGAATATATGTTATCGCCGAGCACATTAATCCAGCGGCTGCAGTGGTCTATCGTAGGATGTACAAAATACTGTTCTGGGAATTGCAAATATCTCTGTCCATAACTGATGTATGCCTTCTTTACTATAAATCTACTGTGGAATTTAAGTCACCTGTGCACATATTTGTTCAGCGACTGCAGTAGTGTGTTAATGACTGTACTCAGTACTGTTATGTTAACCCTTAATATCTTCAGCTCTAACGGACCGGTCTTTTTTCATCCTAGAATTGCTATCGAATTGACGTCATCGCTGAACACGTTAATTCAGCGGCCACAGTGATGCGTTGATGGATGTACTAAGTACCGTACTGTCAATTGCAAATGTCTGTAGGCGTAACCGTACTATATATTGATTATTCCAGAATTGCTGCTAACTTAAACAATCCGAAGACTCATTAAAGCTACTTAAAGGAATTTATGGGTACTATGATGATGCCGTTGCTGTGTACTCCTTCGCCAATTATTAGTGTCACAAGCGATAACGGGTAAGTTC
>NW_016974680.1:0-548 GCF_001483705.2 Eufriesea mexicana | reverse complement strand
GTCGCCCAACGCCACCAATCCAATGGCAAGTACAGCCACCTACTTGCCAGAGTATAGGTCTATCCTAAATATGTAACCTGTTACAGTTTGCTGAATAGATCGCCTATAGCCTTCAATCCAATGACAATTACAGCCATCTACTTGCCAGAGAATAGGTCCATTCATATTCTATACCTGTTATAGCTTGGTGAATAGATCGCCTAACGCATTCAATCCAATGGCAAGTACAGCCATCTACTTGCAAGAGGATAGGTCTAACCAAAGTCTATAACCTGTTATAGCTTGGTGAATAGATCACCTAACGCCTTCAATTCGCCTTCAATCCAATGGCAAGTACAGCCATCTACTTGCCAGAGAATAGGTCTATTCAAAATATATAATCCGTTATAGCTTGGTGAATAGGTCGCCAAACGTATTCAACCAATGGCAATTACAGCCACCTACTTGCCAGACAATACGTCTATTCAAAATCTATAACCTGTTACAGAATGGAGAGTAGATGACATAACGCCTTCAATCCAATGGCAAGTACAGCCATCTACTTGCCA
>NW_016974679.1:0-536 GCF_001483705.2 Eufriesea mexicana | reverse complement strand
TTATGTTATGTTAGGTTAGGTTAGGTCGGGTTAGAATGGGTTAGATTAACTTTGGTTACTTGGTGTTAGGTTCAGATAGGTTAGGTTAGTTTACTTATAGTAGGTTAGGTAAAGTTTGGGTAATTTAGGTTAGGATAGGTTTTGCAATATTAGGTTAGGTTAGGTTACGTTATGTTAGGTGAGGTTAGGGTAGGACTGGTTAGGATAGGTTAAGTTAGGTTTTGCAAAATTAGGTTTGGTCAGGTCAGGTTATATCAGGTCAGGTCAGGTCATGACGGGGCAGTTCCTGTCACGTCATGTCAGGTCAGGCCATTCCAGGTCGGGTCAGGTGATGTCAGGTCAGGTCGGGGCAGGCCAGGTCAGGTCAGGTCAGGTCAGTTCAGCTAATGTCAGGTCCGGTCAGGTCAGGTCTGGTTAGGTTATGTTACGTTAGGTTAGGTTAGGTAAGCTTACAATAGGTTAGGTTAGGTTATGTGAGTTTAGGTTACGTTTGATTAGGTTAGGTTAGGATTGGTTGGGTTGGGTTAGGTTAGGTT
>NW_016974678.1:0-245 GCF_001483705.2 Eufriesea mexicana | reverse complement strand
GTTATGTTACGTTAGGTTAGGTTAGGTTAGGTTGGGTTTGGTGAGGTTATCCTTGACTTTTGTCTACACACTGCACTTCGGTGGATTTCTGCGCTCTACGTTTTTCCACAATACCCTGCTCGACACTGGGGTGGCCAGTAATATCGGCCTTGTCACGTTAGGCTTAGTTACGCTACGTTTGGTTAGGTTACACTTGTTTGGGTTAGGTTGAGACAGCTTTGACCCTTCTGCTATAGGCAGGGATT
>NW_016974677.1:0-896 GCF_001483705.2 Eufriesea mexicana | reverse complement strand
GTATATTCTGCATGGCTCTGGAGGTCTCAGTAGCAGTGGTCTAGGCGCGTTTGGTTGGGTTACATTACGGACGGTTATGTTGTTTGGTTAGGTTAGGTTTGGTTAGGTTAGGCTTTGTTATCTGTGACTTTTGCGCTATACTCCGCTATTCGGTGCATTTCTGCGCCCTACTGTGCCCTAATACCTCCTGCTTGGTACTGGGAAGCCCAGAAATAGTAGTCTCTGCACGCAACTTTTCGTTATGTTACGTTTGGTTAGGCAAGGCTTGGCTAACTTTGGACTGGATAGCTTTGACTTTTGTGCTATACACCGATATTCGGTGTATCTCTGCCCTCTACTGTGCTCTAATATGCTCTACTTTGCTATTGGAGCTCAGTAATAGTGGTCCAGGCACGACACGTTGGGTTAGTTTACGTTTGGTTATGATATATTTGTCTAGGTTAGGCTATCGTAGCTTTGACCTTTGTGCTATACACTAGCATTTGGTGGATTCCTGTGCTCTACTGTTATCTGTCATTCGCTGCTTTGCTCTGGGGAGGCCAAGAAATAATGTCCGCGGCGCGAGAGGTTGTGTTAGATTACGTTTGGTTATGTTACGCTTGGTTAGGTTAGGATGGGATATCTACTATCTTTGCGCTATACACTGCTATTCGGTAGATTTCTGCACTCTATATTGCTCTAATATCCTCTGCTTGGCACTTGGTAGTCCAGCACAAGTATTATCGGCTCGTTATATTTAGAAAGGCTATGTTCGGTTAGGTTAGGTTTGGCCATGTTATGTTAGTACATCTTTGACTTTTGTGCTACACACTACAATGAGGTGGATTACTGCACTCTGTTGTACCCGAGAATATTCTGCTTGGCTCTGGGGATGCAAGCAATAGTGGCCTCGGCGC
>NW_016974676.1:0-649 GCF_001483705.2 Eufriesea mexicana | reverse complement strand
TTCAATCCAATGGCAAGTACAGCCATCTACTTGCCATAGAATTGGACTATTCAAAATCTATTAACTCTTATAGCTTGGTGAATAGATCGCCTAACGCATTCAATCCAGTGGCAAGTTAAGCCATCTACTTGCCAGAGAATAAGTCTATTCAAAATCTATAAGCTGTCATAGCTTGGTGATTAGATCTCCTAACGCCTTCAATCCAATGGCAAGTACAGACATCTACTTGCCAGAGAATAGGTCCATTCATAGTCTATAACCTGTAATATCATGGAGAATAGATCGCCTATCGCCTGCAATCCAATGGCAAGTACAGCCACCTACTTGCCAGAGAATAGGTATATTCAAAATGTATAATCTGTTATAGCTTGGTGAATAGGTAGCCTAACGGCTTCAACCAATGGCAAATATAGCCACCTACTTGCCAGAGAATAAGTCTATTCAAAATCTATAAGCAGTCATAGCTTGGTGATTAGGTCTCCTAACGCCTTCAATCCAATGGCAAGTACAGACATCTACTTGCCAGAGAATAGGTCTATTCAAAGTCTATAACCTGTTGTATCATGGTGAATAGTTCGCCAAACGCCATCAATCCGATGGCAAGTACAGCCATCTACTTGCCAGAGAATAGGTCTATTCAAAATCTATA
>NW_016974675.1:0-263 GCF_001483705.2 Eufriesea mexicana | reverse complement strand
ATACATCCATACGTCCATCCAGCCATACGTCCATCCATCCATTCGTATATCCATCCATGCATACATCCAACCATCCATCCATACATCCACCCAAAAGTCCATACACCCATGCATCCATGTGTCTATACATATATCCCCACGCACATCCATAAATATATCCATACCACCATCCTTATGTTCATCCATACATACATGAGTACATCCATCCATCCATACATGCATCCATACATACATCCACACATACATACTTACATCCATTCATA
>NW_016974674.1:0-1009 GCF_001483705.2 Eufriesea mexicana | reverse complement strand
ACATGACGAGAACCATTTTGCTGGCCCTCCATAGACGAGCAGAGTAGAGTAGAGCAATGTAGATCGCGGAGATCCGCCGGATAGATGTGTATAGCACAAATGTCAGTGCTATCATATCCTGCCCGATCCAAATGTAGCACAAACAAACGCTAACTTATCGCCACGTATAGCGCCACCATAACTTTCCCCAGCCTCCCCACTATCGAGGAGATTATGGTTGAGCAGCGTGGAGTACAGAAATCCGGCGAATAGCAGTGTACACCTCGAAAGACTAAGCTATTTGAACTTAACGCAGACTAACTTAACGCAGCCGAACGTAGCATAGCCTAACCGGACGTGCCGAGACCGCCATTGCTGGCCTCCGCAGAACCGAGCAGAGCATATTAGAGCAATGTAGCGCGCAGATATCCCGTGAATAGCAGTGTAGAGCACAAAGGACAAAGATATTCTATCCTAAGCCATACAAACGTATTATAGCCAAACTCAACATAACTCAACCTAACGTGCCGCGAGGAATGTCGCTGGCATCCACAGCTGCAAGCAGCATATACTAGAGCCCTTTGGAGCGCAGAGAGCCACACAACGGCAGAGTACAGCACAAAAGTCAATGACATCCCAACATAGATTGACCTGACCTAACCTAACCAAGCGCGGAATAAATAAATCTTACGCGACGAGACCTATTTTGCTGACTCACCCAGTACCAAGCAGTACACATTAGACAAAAATGGAGCGCAGAAATCCACCGACAGCAGTGTAAAACACAAATGTCAAAGCCATCACAACCAAACGTAGCCTAACCTATCATGACCATGCGTAACGCGACCCATCCTAGGTGACACGACCGACATTTCTGGTCTCCCTGGAGAGGAGCAGGGTATAGTAGAGTTACGAAGAGCACTGAAATCCACGGAATAGCAGTGTATAGCAAAAAGGTTAGAGCCACCCTTTTCTAACCTAGCAAAACGTGTCATAGCCAAGCGTAACATAACACGAAATAACGTGCCGC
>NW_016974673.1:0-538 GCF_001483705.2 Eufriesea mexicana | reverse complement strand
CCATACATCCATCCTCCAATACAGTCATAAATCCATACATACATCCATTCATACATGCATATACTCATAAACACACGCATCCATACATACATCCATCCATCTATCCATACATATAGCCATCCATACATCCAACCACCAATACAGTCGTACATCCGTATATACATCCAAAATACATCCATCCATCCGCGCGTCCATCCATCCATCCATGTGTCCATCCATCCATCCATACCTCCATACCAGAATCCATACATCCATCCATACATACATCCATACATACATACATCCTCACGCACATACATAAATATACCCACACAACCATCCACACGTCCCTCCATACATACATACATACATGAATCCATACAAACGTCCATACATAAATACGTACATGCACCCAGCCATACATCCATGCATACATTCGTACATACAGCCGCACATACATACATACATGCACCCATACATATACACATACATACTCCCATACATACATCCATACAAACAGCCATACATATGTCCATACATCCATACATCCATCCATCCG
>NW_016974672.1:0-969 GCF_001483705.2 Eufriesea mexicana | reverse complement strand
AATTTTATTGACATTTTCGACTAATATCGTGGTGAGCTAACTTTCGTCCATAAATAAGGAGAGGAGATTCTATTGCCGTGCTATAGCCATTATAATACTATAGAATCGGGCTGGAAACTTCAATTTTATTGTCATTTTCGACTAATATCGTGTTGAGCTAACTTTGTTGCATAAATAAGGAGGAAAGATTCTATTGGCGTGCTATAGCATTTGTAATGCGATAGAATCTTGCTGGAAAACTCAATTTTATTGACATTTTCGAATAATATCGTTATGAGCCAGCTCTCTTGCATAAATAAGGTGGAAAGATACTATTGGCGTGCTCTAGGCATTGCAATGCTACAGCATCAGGCTGGAAAATTCAATTTTAATGATATTTTCGTCAAATAACGTGGAGAGCGAACTTTCTTGCACAAATAAGTGGGAAAGATTCTATTGCCGTGCTATAGCCATTGCAATGCTGTAGAATTTGACTGGAAAACTCAATTTTATTGACATTTTGCACTAATATCCTGGTGTGCTATCTTTCTTGCATAAATAATGAAGGACGATTCTATTGGCGTGCTATAGCCATTGCAATGCGATAGAATTTGACAGGAAAACACAATTTTATTCACATTTTCGACTAATATCGTGGTGAGCGAAATTTCTTGCAGAAATAAGGAGGTAAGAATCTCATGGCGTGCTATAGCCATTGCAATGCTGTAGAATTTGACTGGAAAACTCAATTTTATTGACATTTTGCACTAATATCCTGGTGTGCTATCTTTCTTGCATAAATAATGAAGGACGATTCTATTGGCGTGCTATAGCCATAGCAATGCTATAGAAACAGGCTGTAAAATTCAATTTTATTGACATTTTCGACTAGTATCGTGATGAGCTAACTTTCTTCCATAAATGAGTGGGAAAGATTCTATTGGAGTGCTATAACCATAGCAATGCTGTAGAATTTGGCTGGAAAATTCA
>NW_016974671.1:0-534 GCF_001483705.2 Eufriesea mexicana | reverse complement strand
TACCCCAAACAAACAGAGCGTAACGTAACACAAACAAACGTGCGAGACCATTATTGCGTGCTTCTCCAGAGCCCAGCAGAACGTACTTGAGCGCGGAATTCTGAATGGCGCAGAAGGCCAACAAATTACAGTGTACAGCACAGAAGTCAGAAATGTCGTGACATAAACTACCCCAACGCAGCCTCATCGTACGTAAACTTACTGATCCTGACACGCCGCAACCACTATTTCTGGCCTTCCCATAGTACAGCAGAGTATAGTGGAGCCAAGTAGATAGCGGAGATCCACCGAATAACAGTGCATACCACGAAAACCAAATCTATGCGAACGTAACCCAGGCAATCGTGACCTAACAAAACGTAGAGGGATTCAGCGTACCTGGTCGGGGCCACTATTACTGGCCTCCGTAGAGCCGAGCAGAACTTATTAGAACACTCTAGAGCACAGTCATCCACCGAATAGCGTGTAACGCAAAAGTCAAAGCCATCCTAGCCAAACATAGCCTAACCTAACATGACGACCGAAATGTAACTC
>NW_016974670.1:4841-5105 GCF_001483705.2 Eufriesea mexicana | reverse complement strand
GAGGGGAGTATAGCTCAGAAATCAGCCGTATTGCAGTGTATAGGACAAAAGTCAAAGCAATGCTATACTAACGTAACCAATCTTAGCACAACCACACGTAGCCTAACTCAACATAAAGTACCGGGACCACTATTGCTGGCCCCCAGGGACAAGCAGGATATACTAGAACACAGCAGGGCACAGAAATTCAACGCACTGCAGTGCATAGCGCAAAAGTGAAAGATACCCCAACCTAACATGACCCAACCTAACCTAAACAAACGT
>NW_016974670.1:0-3956 GCF_001483705.2 Eufriesea mexicana | reverse complement strand
CGACCACTATTGCTGGCCTCCACAGACTCGAACAGAACATATTAGTGGACAGTAAAGCGCAGAAATCCTCCGCAATGCAGCGTACAGCAAGAAAGACCCATATACACATACCTTACCTAACCTAATCTAACCTAACCAAACGTACCATAGCTCAACGTAACGGGCCACGATCACTACTCGTGTCCTCCGCAGAGACAAGGAGAGTTTAGCAAAACACAGCCGATCACAGAAATCCAACGAGTAGCAGTGTATAGCATGACATTCAAGGATGTCCTGACCAAACCTAACCTAACATAACCTAACCAAACGGAAATAACACATCCTAACCTACGAGGAACACTATTGCTCGGGTCCCCAGAGACGGGCAGAGTATATTACAGCAATGTAGATCGCAGAAATCCTCCGAATAGCAGTGTACGGAACAAAAGTCGGAAGACTAAGTACCTAACCAGACATAAACTAACTTAACCGAGCCAAGCGTAGCTCAACATGTCGTGCCGCGAGCACTGCTGCTATCATTCCCACAGCCAAGCAGAACATATCCGAACACAGTAGAGCGCGGACATTCTCCCGTGGCAGTGTATAGCACAAAAGACTGAACTATAGTTGTCCCTCACGAAACTTAACGTAACCAAACACAGCATAAATAATCCTAACATGCCCGGACCAATATTGCTGGCCTCCCCAGAGCCGAACGGATTGTACTGATCCACTGTAGAACGCAGAAATCCACCGCATTGCAGTGAAGAGTATAAGAGATGTAGATCCCCTAACCCAATCTGACCTAGCCTAACATAACCAAACATGGTATATCTCAACGTGGCGTACCGCGACCGCAGCTCCTGGCCTCTCCACAGCCAAGCAGAACGTAGTGGAGCACAGTAGTGCGCTGACATCCGCAGCATTGTAGTGAATAGCAGAAAAGCCGAAGGAATACTGACCTTGCCTGATCAAACTTAACCAAACCGAACGTAGCATGCCACAACATAGCGTGCCGCGGCCACTGCTGCTGGACCCGCAGAGACAAGCAGAATAATGTAGAGCACTTTAGACGTCTTGAATCCTAACCAAACATAGCCCAACCTAACCAAACCGAACGAAACCTACCTCAAGCTAACATGCCATGACCAGTACGGTTCACCACCTGAAAGTCGAGCAGAGGATAGTAGAGCTATGTAGATATCGGGAATCATCCGGATATAAGTGTATAGCACAGAAGTCAACGAAATCCTAGCCAAACCTTCCCATCACAACACAGCGAGACGTAGTGTAACTCATACTACCGTCCCGAGACCACTATTACTGGATACCCCAGAGCCAAGCAGGATATACTAGAGCACAGGGGAGCGCAGAAATCCACCGCATTGCAGTGTACAGCACAAAAGCCTAACGTGTCCTGACCTAACGTGATCTAACCTAAGCTATCCAAACGTAGCGCAACACAACATTACGTGGCGTGACCAATATTGCTGGCTTCCACAGAGTCAAGCAGAATGCAGTAGATCACAGTAGATCACGGAAATCCACCGAAAAACGGTGCATGGCACTAAAAGTCAAAACTATCCCAAACAAACTCGACCTAACCTGATACAGAGGTACATAACCTAACACTACCTAACGTGCCACGACCACCATTTCCCGCACCTCAGGGCCATGCAGAGAATATTAGAGCACGGTAGAAAGCAGAAATCCACCGAATAGCAGTTTGTAACACAAAAGTCAAAGCCATTGCAACCGAAAGTAGCCTAACCTATCTTAAACTAACGTAACATAAATCAACCTAACGTGCCCACACCACTATTGCTGACCACCGCAGGGACAAGCAGATTACTCTAGAGCACTGTAGAGCGCAGAAATCCGCCGCATTGTGGTGTAAGGCAGAAAAGCAGAAGGTACCCTACCCTAACGTGATCTAACCTAACCAAACCAAACGTAACCTATCCCATCCTATCGTGCCTAGACCACTGCTGCTGTCCTCCCCATCCCCAAGCATGGCATATTTGAGGACAGTAGAGCAGAGAGGTCCATAGGACGGCAATGTATAGCACGAAGGTCAAAGATATCCCAACCCAACACAAACAAACTTAACATAACCGAACGTAACATAAACACACCTAACGCGCCGCGGCCACTACATCTGGAATTGCCAGAGCAAAGCAGAGAAAATTAGATCGCAGCAGAACGAAGATATCCACTGGGTAGCAGTGTATAGCACAAAAGTCGAAGATATCCTCTCCTAACCTGTCCAATCGCAACATAAGCAGACGTAGCGTGACCCAAACTGACGTGCCACGAACGCTATTGCTGGCCTCACGAGAGCTATGCAGAGTATAGAATAGCAATGCTGAACGCTGAAATGGTCCGAATGTCAGCGTATAGCACAACAGTCAAATCCCTCCTGACCAAACCAAGCCAGACCTAACCAAACCAAACGTAACACTACTCAACCTAACGAGCCGAGAGGGCTGCTCCTGGCGTCCACAGTGACAAGCAGAGTGCGATAGCGCACAGAAGAGCGCCAAAGCCCATAGAATGGCAGTGTGTAGCACAAAAGTCAAAGCTGCGAGAACCCGACACAACGTAACCTAAGAAACCAAACGTAATATAACCCAACATATCTTGCCGCGGCCACTGTTGCTGGCATCCCGAGAGCCGTGCAGAATGTAGTAGACCAATGTAGAGCACAAGATTCCACCGAATAGCCGTGTATAGCACACAAAGCTAAGCAACCCTACTCTAACCTAACCAAACATAGCACAACCGAACGCAACATAACGCAGTCTATCGTGCCGAGTCCAATACCGCTGCCCTCCACATAGCCATGCAGGATAAACTGGACCACAGTACAGGGCAGAAATCCGCCGCAATGAAGGGTAAAGCAGAAATGGAGATGATACCCTAACCTAGCCTGTCATAACCTAGCATAACCAATCGTAACCAATCCGAACCTAACGTGCCTTGCCCGCTACTGCTGGCCTCGCCATAGTCAAGCAGAGCATGTTAGAGGAGAGTGGAGCGCAGCGGTCCAGAGAACCACAGCGTGTAGCTCCAAAGTCAAAGATATCCAAACCTAACCCAAACAAACCTAACCTAACCAAACGTAACCTTACAAGACCCAACGCGACGTGGCCACTATTTCTGGAATTCCCAGAGCATGGCAGAGCATATTAAATCAGGGTAAAGCGCAGAAATACGCCGAATTGCAGTATACAGCAGAAAAGTCAACGCTACCCTATACTAACCAAACCAAGCATAACACAGACTAACGTAACCTAAATCAAACTAACGTGCCTAGACCGCCATTGCTGACCTCACGACAGCAAAGCAGGACACAAGAGAGCACAGGAGAGCAGAAACCCGCCGCACTGAAGTGCAAGTCACACAGGTCAAAGGTATCCTAACCCAACCTGGCCAAACCAGACCTAGACAAACGAGGCCTAACTCAACCTAACGTGAGCAGAACACTTCTGCTGGCATCTCCAGGGCCAAGCAGAGCTTATCTGAGCACAGTAGTGCGCAGAAATCCGCCGAATACTAGTACACAGCACAACCGACCAAAAGTAGCCAGACCTAACCAAACCAGATGTATACTAACCAAACCTAACGTGACGCCGACAGTACTGCAGGCCTCCACAGTGCCAAGCAGAGCGTAATACAGGAGAGTAGAGAGCAGAAATCCACAGAATCGCAGGTTATAGCAGAACAATCGAAGTCATCCAAACCTAACCAAAGCAAACTGAACCTAGCCAAACGTACCCTATCAGAGCCTGACTTTCCGAGACAACTACTGCTGGCCTCCGCGACGCCAAGCAAGGCACAGTAGAGGAGCAGTGAGCGCTGTGGTCCATAGAATGGCAATGCATAGTATTAACAGTGTACAGCACAAAGGTCATAGCTACCATATCCTAACCTAACCAAACATTACACAACCGAACGTTGCATAACTCAAGCTATCG
>NW_016974669.1:0-293 GCF_001483705.2 Eufriesea mexicana | reverse complement strand
TTTCCAGCCAGATTCTACAGCATTGCAGGGGAAACAGCTTGCCAATATAATCTTTCCTACTTGTTTAAGCAAGAAAGCTAGCCCACCACGATATTAGTCGAAAATGTCAATAAAATTGAATTTTCCATCCAGATTCTATAGCATTGCAATGGCAATAGCTCGCCAATAGAATCTTTCCGTCTTATTTACGCAAGAAAGATAGTTCACCACGATATAAGCTGGTAATGTCGATAAAATCGAAACTGCCAGGCACATTCCATATCATTGCTATGGATATAGCACGCCAAAAGGAT
>NW_016974668.1:0-5592 GCF_001483705.2 Eufriesea mexicana | reverse complement strand
TCTCTACGAATGCGTGGAAATTTGTCTGCATATTGGGTTTGTATTATTAGGATTGTACTCAACGGATAGCGTTCTTTATATTTTTTTCTTCATTTCTGTACCAGCGATCAGATAAAGATGAGTGTAACTGTAATATTACGACTGGCGATATGATCCTCGATAATAATTGGCCACATCAGGGAAATAAGATATGCAAACTCCACGGTTTTGTTGTATCGAAGACTTATTGGTCCTAATACTAATTCGTACAAGCGTTTAGACTCGCAATGTTCTAAAGATTCGAAGAATACGTGTTTCGCAATGAAATGCACAGATCGAGTTCGGTTATTACAATGCCTATTAAATTCGGCCGCAAAATAGATCTACTGTACGATGACGAAATAGGTACACGTTCGGAAATTTTATTTTCCTCTCTTCTGTCACGTTAAAGCCGGAAAACACATTCCTCCATTTCCGCTCTGCTCGGTGGTACATTATTGACGAAAAGGATAAAACATCCAATGTGCATTTTGATCGCTAATATATAAAACAATGTTCGCACAAGAATTCTATCGTAGGAATTATATATCGCTGCTTAAATTTTGAAACAATTTTCACGCAAATATTGCATTAAATACAGTACTATTTCTGAAACTCATTCACGACTACATAAACATGACAAACATTTAACTAAATCATTAAAATTTTCTCCTGCGGCGAAGGTGGAGCACTCCACCTCGTGGTTAACCCTGAGCGAGCTACGCGACTTAGCGCCACGTCGCCCGCACGCCGCGGAAGCCGCGACGCCCAGCACTGAACTGCCCGTCTGACAGTCTCTCTTCCTAGGCTCCGTATGAGCCATCACTCCCCGTTTAAATTTGTTTGTATTGGTTTCCATCATATATTATTTTATGCGAACGGTTCGCCCATCATGGGACCCCCACCGCGGTGGGGGTACTTCCCCGTTTGTAAAAACTCTAGTTAGGGGCACCGAAGCCGAGAAGCGGTTTGTCGGGCGGTCAACCCTATCGGTACCAAGTGGCTCTAAGAAAATGTATTACCGGATAGGCCCGCGCCATGCATGATGTTATAGATTTAACGTCACCCCTATCGCAAGGGCGGCGCCGGATCCCAACCGGCGCGTAACCCTAAACCTCGGGTGGGCGGCGCCGGATCCGAACCGACGCCTAACCCTAAACCTCAGGCTAGACGGTGCAACGGATTAACCCCCGTCGCTCAGAGTACGAGGATACAATTTAGACGGTGCAACGGATTACCCCCCGTCGCTCAGGGTACGAGGATACAACTGACCAGGTCGATCACCCATACCAACGCCCAAAAACCTCGCTTCAACCCCTGCATTGGCTCCAGTCGGCGACATCGCGAGCGGTTCTCCCACGTTCAACGTGTGGTTTCACGGGCTTTTTGCCGACCATACTTGGGGTGCAATGCATGTCGGTCTTACACATACCCATATTACTCCCACAGAGGTCAGGTACTAACGTCGCGATGCCACCCCGGTCGTTGGACTACTATTCCCCCCTTGGTTAGTTTACAGGGAATATTCACGAGGTCCCAGCCGCAGTCCACGCACTCACACGTTCCCACTCTCATTCATACCGTGTTTTGTCCGCAGGAGCCATGGATTGTCGGCGCCGCCGATGCCCAATTTTGACATTGGCGCGTCTCGGTCTCTCTCTAACCGTCACATGGAGCTGCAGCCAACCTTTATGTTTTACGTACAGGAAATCTTCGTTGAGATAACGGACCCCTCTAAAGCAGAGGATGGGGCTATGTGGGATTCTTACCTACTAAAACCACCACGATGAGCACGCTAACCGCGAAAGAGGAACGCCCGGACTTTGCTGCAATTGCCAGTGCGCTCCTGCAAAGAACATTTAGCACTTTCTTTTTCACATTTTACTACTTTACTTACAACTGATCGATCAATAAATAGTCATCACAGCTTCATCTGTGGTATTCATTGTCCCTTCATTTTCATTGCTTTTCCAGTTTCCTCTTCTATGAAAATTGGCTCTTTTTCCTCTTCTTTGTAATGCTTTGGCTCCTTGCATTCTGTGGAAATATTATTACAATATAATCATGTCCGTATTGTTGACAATTAGAACATTTTTCCTTACCATAGCATTCAGTTGTCACGTGGCCTCTTTTTCCACAATTATGACAAATAGCGTCATTTTTTGTCTTGTCCTTTGCTCTCTTGACGTCTTCACGGTCTTTCTGTGCTCTTTCTTCCTTTCTCTTTTCCTTCCTCATCTCTTCTAACTTTAATGCATACCTTATTTCATTCATTATTGCTTCTTTTTGATTTTCTAGTATTCTCACATTTTGGTAAAATTCCTGTTTGAGTATGTGGAACACATATGTCTTCAATTCAAAATGTTCTATCCCCTAGTCTACAAATTTTTAAATGTTGTGCCGTCGGATGGCGTTGTTGCCTTTGTATCGATATGATCGATGCCTTCCTTATCGATTCTCCAACACTCCACAACGTCGGCAATCCTTCCCATTGACATTAGTCCACAACCTTCGATTAATTTATTTAACCTTGTGGACTTCAACGGCTTAGTTAAAAGACCTGCAATCATACTGTGAGTGTCGCAATATTTTAAATCAATTTTCTTACCCTCCATAAGGTCCTTCACGTAATTATATTTAACATCGAAATGTTTAGTATGTCTACTGAATTTCTTGTTTCTCATTAACATAATACAACTCTGATTATCTTCAAATATTGTTAGCGGTAATTCTACACGTTTATTGGGATTATGGGTAAAAGGAAATAACTATCGTTATATTATAATTATCTTTATTTCTCTCTGAAGGAAAGTATTCTGACCGATTCTTTACCAGTATGTTTCGTCCAAACCTTCTTGTGGTACAGAAAGATTTTGGGCGAAGGTTTACGTCGTTTTACAAACGCAAACTATTTTTTCCGATTTTACAATAATTTATTAACAAAGTATATTTATAAATAATTTACAAATTGATTTGATGAGAATCAGCGATAGGCGTAAGATAGTCTATGTTGACTGTGTTGTTTTTTCGTTTGGAATTTTCGGTCTTCTGGGCGTACCCAGAATTGCCGATACATCTTTTCGATGTCGCCCGTGATTACGTAGAGGTGAAAGCGGAATTGTAGCAACAGCGTCTGGATGTCATCTTGGATAGTTGGGCCTGTCAGTGTGTCGTTCAGTGATACTCCGGTGCTGGACCTTGTAGACGCATCAAAGACGACACGGATCTTTGTCGTCTAGCTGCTCGCCTCGATGACGGTGTCACCGACCAAATTTCCGATAACACCCAGAATCAACAGTAACCAAAAATAGCCGCATGGTAACATCGGAAAGACAAACGTACAGAAGCTGAATCATGCTCCTGTACTAAGGTATCCTGAGTTCGATAAACACTTCACACTTATTACAGGCGCTAGTAACGAGGGATTAGGTGCGGTATTGTCACAAGAAGGACACCCCTGTTGCTACATTTCACAAACATTAAATCCACCGGAGAAGAACTACTCCAGAACAGAAAAAGAGTTATTGGCAATAGTCTGGGCGATTAAAAGCTTAAGACAATATCTGCTGGGTAGGAAGTTCACCATTACGACGGATCATCAGGCTTTGAAATGGTTGAATAATTGCAAAGACCATCATCAAGGCTCATGAGATGGCGGTTGAGGTTAGAGGAATACGAATACGGAATAGAGTATACGAAAGGAAAAGAAAATACGGCAGCCGATGCTTTGTCTAGAATTGATGCAATTACGAAGGACGAAAAATTGTAAAATCAGGATAAATCACGAGAAAAATTTCAAAGAATGGAAGCAGTCTACGGAACAAGTCAAAAAATTGAAAATCACACCTAATCAGAATTGGTACTACCAGTTAGAAAAGGTATATTTAGGGGAATATGAAGAAGGCAAATGGTTAGGTAAACAATGGTACATCGTACGAGAACATCCAAAGATAGGACTAACGGACCAATTCACCGAGATAGAAAGCAAAATGATCAAGCAGATGTTAGCTTATTTTAACGATCAGGTAAAGGAAGTCACCTTTGCCAACGAACCAATACGAGCAAGTATTTGTCATTATTTGAAACACTAGACGAAAACAACTTAACGGTGATAAACGCAAATATAGACAAGTTGTTCGACGATGAAAATCAATTAAAAACATTAATTAGTAATCAAACAGCACTCATTCGAAAAATAGTAAATTCAGACAGTCTTAAACAAATTGACAAACTTAACGTAGACTCACAGAAAATAAAACAAAGAATTACAAAAGATGAGGTAATGACCAAGTACATCATTAAAAGCCGAAGGAGCAATATACGACTTACATTTTTCATGCGACGAACTATTGAATATGGTCATCTTAGCAAAACAAGGAATAATAAGTCCACAAATCACAGACCCGAACACGTTCATTAAAGCCTACAAGGGTGCACTAGACGCCGAAATTTTAAATACAGCCATAGCACCAAAGAAAGAGAACTTATACGCCCCACGCTGAACTTTCCGTTCAAGCCATTCGGTATTATTATTGTAAAATGAAGAATTTTTAAAAATTCATTATGCAGTCAATTATGGGCATCTTAATACTATTGCTGATGCATTTATTTGATCGTGGGACGTATACGCCCCACGTGGCGTGGTGGACAATTCTTTTTTAGGACAGACTGTGTTCTAAATGCGATGCAATTTTACACGTACCAGTGTTGCGGCCCTCGGACCGCAATGTCCCAGGTCAAGTGGAGGACTGTTTTATGTCCTTATTGTAAGTGTCCCTTGACTTCTATACACTCATTGTCACCTAAGCCACCACTTAGGTAAACTGTAAGAGGCAACAATATATCACCCTTAAGACGACAGGCATAAGGACCCAAATTGTTTAAACCACCACCACCACCGAAAGACGCTGGAGCTAGCACACACCCCCAATATTATTTGCAACCAATCAGTAGACAGAGGAAGCTTATAAAACTCCCGATAGAACAGTCACGGAGATAGTTTTCCTAAAATACAGTCTACCTACTGTTAGCGACTTCGTCACTAATCGTGATAACTTAGTGACGATATACACTTTTCGTGTTTCGTGCCCAATCGGCAAGAAACTGTACTATAAAAGTTGCAATATTCTGCGATAGTTGTGTGGATAAACCACACTTATGTTTTGATAGTTGTGTGGATAAACCACACTTATGTTTGCCATGTTTTAACAAAGTTCACCGCAATATCTCTTTGTAATTGTATACAAACTTGATTTCAATTAAAATGTTCTATTTTGCCATCGATGAGCCGCCGTGCGAAACATCACCAGACGCCACCAACACAACAACGACGAGAATACAACTACTACAATTGGCCCAATTTGGCACCGCAGAGGTGATACAGTGCAAGGTGGACGTCGATCGAACCGTATACCACTGCGGGATGTATTCGCACACATCCGTGGTGGAAAACGGCCGGAAAACGGAAAAAACAATACATTTTTACAACCACACCAGACACGTGCCAGGGAGTGATGAACACAGGAACCCTGAAACTAACACCCACCACAATCATAACCGGTATCTCACCGAACC
>NW_016974667.1:0-511 GCF_001483705.2 Eufriesea mexicana | reverse complement strand
TTCTAATTCTTTATTATATTTTAATCCCTTTGCTAAATTATATTGTCTTGAATTTTAATTAATTTACCTAATAATAGCAATACAATTGTAATAACTATTTCACTAGCAACTATTTCCATTTATTACTGCTGAAACTAATTCTATTTCAAGATTCATTTGTCATACCTCCAATTGTATTTTATTTGAATGAAGTTTACATTAATTACATTCATTTTTATGTTCTCTAACATTCTTGTATTGATATATCAAATAACGACTTGTAATAATAATTGGTATGGTTATAAATATATATTTAATTAATTTTCCATAATTATCTGACTTAGTAATAGTATTTGTATTTAATCCAATATGTATAAAGTTTACGTCAAATGGTCGTGACAAGTAAAATTAAGTCGATTAATATAATTTCCTATTCCCATTGCTAATGGTACTTTAGGTATTAATCAAGATGTGCTACTGTAGAAAACAGTGTTATTAACATACCAATAATGTGACAAGTAATTTCTAAAGC
>NW_016974666.1:0-606 GCF_001483705.2 Eufriesea mexicana | reverse complement strand
TCGTGGCACGGAAGGTTGGTTTACGATACGTCTGCCTATGTTACGTTTGGCTACGTTTGGAAGGGATGGCTCAGATTTTTGTGCTACACTCTGCTCTTCGGTGGACTTCTGAGCTCTGTTGTGCTGTAATTATAATTAGCTCTGCTTGGTGCCGAGGAGGCCAGCAATGGTGGCCTCCGCATGTTAGGTTGTGATATGCTTCGTTCGGCTGGGATGGGTTGTGTCAGGTTAGGTTAGGATATCTTTGGCTTTTGTGCTTTGCAGTTCATTTCGGCGGACTTCTACGCCCTACGGTGCTCTAGTATATCCTGGTAGGCTCTGTGTAAGTCGGCAACAGTGGTCTTGGAACGTCAGGTCGGGTTAGGTTACGTTTGAATATGTTATGTTTGGATAGGCCAGGCAAGGATATGTATTACATTTGAGCTGTACGCGGCCTTCCGTTGAGCTTCTGCGCTCTACTCCCGCCTAATAAGTTCTGCTTGCGTTTGGGCAGGCCAGCAATAGTTGTCGCGTTAGGTTCGATTGAGTCAGGTTACGTTTGGTTATGTTTCGTTTGGTTGGGTTATAAGGGGCAAGCTTTGACTCTTGTGACATGCAATGCCATTC
>NW_016974665.1:0-530 GCF_001483705.2 Eufriesea mexicana | reverse complement strand
GGCTAGGTTTTGCAGGTTTGGTAAGGTTTTCTTTGACTTTTATGCTTTACATTGCTGTTCGGTAAATTTTTGCGCTCCACATTGCTCTACTATACCATGCACGACTCTGGAGAGGGCAGCGATAGAGGTCTCGGCACGATATGTTGCGATATTTTGCGCTTGGCAACGTTTGGTTCGGATATGTTAGAATATGGTAGCTTCGACTTTTGTGATATAAACTGCTAATCGTTGGTTTGGTGCGCTCTAGAGTGCTGTAACATTTTCTGCTTGTCCCTGGCAGGACTGCAACTCTGTTCCTGGCACGTTAGGTTGAGTTACGTTATGTATGATTATGTCACGTTCTGTTAGGTTAGGACAGGATAGCTTTGACTTTTGTGATATAAACTTATACGCGGTGGATTTCTTCTCCCAACTGTGCTCTACTATTCTCTGCTGGACTCTGGGGAGGCCATCAGTGCTGTTCGCGACACGTTAGGTTGAGTTATGTCACGTTCGGTTCTGTTACAATTGGATAGATTAGGAGAGGATAT
>NW_016974664.1:0-1252 GCF_001483705.2 Eufriesea mexicana | reverse complement strand
GACTACCGCTCCTGGCCTCCCCAGAGATGAACAGAGACTGTTAGAGGACAGCATAGTGCGGAAATTCTCCGAGTAGCAGTATATAGCACAAAAGCCATGGAATTTTCTCCTACCCTAACCATTCGTAACATACCCAAGTATAGCACAAATCAAATTAGCGCGCACGGATCATTATTACTGGCCTCCCCAGAGTCGAGCAGAGCACCTTATATCACAGTAGATCGCAGGAATCCGCCGAAAAGCAGTGTATAGCTCAAAAGTCGAACATATCCTGTTGTACCTAGCCAAACTTAACACAAGCAAACGTGGTCTAACTGAACCTATGGTGGCGAGACCACTATTGCTGGCATCCCAGTGCCAAACAGAGTATACTATAGCGCAGTAGATCGCAGAAATGCTCCGCACAGCAGTGTATGGCAAAAAGACGAATCTATCCTTTCATAACATAACCAAACGAAACATAACAAAACGTAAACTAACTCAACATGACGTGACGAGGCAACTATTATTGGCCTCCGCAGGGCCAAGCAGAATACTCTAGAGCATAGTAAAGCGTAGCGTTCGACCGCATTGCAGAGCATACCACAGCAGTCAAAGGTATCCTGACCAAACATAACCTAACCTTATCTAGCCAAATCAAACACAACTGAAGCTAACGTGACGCGACCACTATTAGCGGCGTCCCCAGAAACCACCGGAATATGGTAGAGTAGATCAGAGCACAGATGTCCACAGAGCATCAGCGTTGCGCACAAAAGTCAAAGCAACCCTAACCTAACCCAAGGAAACCTAAGCTCACCAAACGTAACCTAACTCAACCCCATGCGCCACGGCCATAATTTCTGGCCGTCCCTGAGCTAGACGGAGCACATTAGACCGCAATAGTGCGCAGAAATCCACCGAATAGCAGGTTATAGCACAAAAATCGAAGATGTGCCTGCCTAGCCTAACCAAACGTAACATAACCGAACGTATCTCTACTTCACCGATCGGGCCAAGACCATTATTGCTGAAATCCCCAGAGACAAGCAGAAAGTACATGAGCGCTGTAGAGCGCACAGAGCCGCCAAACAGCAGCGTAAAGTACAAAAGTCAAATATGTCCTAACCCAACCTGATCTAACCTAACTTAACCAAAGGTGTACTAACTAAACCTAACAAACCGTGACCGCTATTTGTGGCCTGCCCACAGCTAAGCAGATCATACTAGAACATAGTGAAGCGCAGAAATCCATCCAACAGCAGTGTACACC
>NW_016974663.1:0-600 GCF_001483705.2 Eufriesea mexicana | reverse complement strand
CATGGCCTGGCCTGATGTGACCTGTCCTATCCTGGCCTGACCTGACCTGACATCGCATGACCTAACCTGACTTCACATGACCTGACCTGACCTAACCTGACCCAACCTGGTATGTCCTAGCCTTCACTGACTTGATCTGTCCTTTCCTGTCGTGGCCCTTCCTGGCCTGGCCTGGCCTGATCTGACCTAACCTGACCAAACCCGACCAGGTCTGGTCTGGCATGACCTGGCCAGACCTGCCCTGACCTGACCTGACCAGACCTGACCTAATCTGACCTAACCTAACCTAAACTAACCTAACCTATCCTAGCTTTGTAAAACCTATCCTAGCCAAACATTCCCAAGCTTTAGCAAACCTAATATAGCCAAACCCGGCGTCCCAAACTTTTCCTAACCTAACATAACGAAACCTAACCATACATGACCTTACCTAACCTAGCTAAACCAGCTTAACCTAACCTAACATAACCTAACCCAACCAATCCTAACCTAACCTAATCAAACCTAACTTAATCTCAACTATCCTAACCTAACCTCTCGTATGACAACCTAACCTACCCTAACCTAACATAACCTAACCTTACCTGGCCTGACCTGCCC
>NW_016974662.1:0-556 GCF_001483705.2 Eufriesea mexicana | reverse complement strand
ATTACTGGCCACCCAAAACCAACCAGTGCATATTAGAGCACATTTGAACGCTGGAATCCACCGCAGAGCAGTGAAGAGCACAGAAGTCGAAATAACCTATCCTAGCCTAGGCAAACGTATCATACCCAAACGCAACGCAACTCATCATTACTGGACGAGACCACTGTTGCTGGCCGCAACAGAGACTAACAGAATGCACTAGAACACAGTGGAACGCAGGAACCCGCCGCACTGCAGTTAAGAGCACAAGAGCCGTAGATATCCTAACCAAACCGGACACAATCTAACCTAACCGAACGTAGCCTAACTCAACATGACGTGTCGCCACTGCTGCTCCCGGCCTCACCCGAGCAAATCAGGATGCAGTAGAGCACAGTAGATCACAGAAGTACACCGAACAGCAGCTTATAGCACAAAAGTCAAAGCAACCATGACCTAACCTAACAAAACATAACATAACCAAATTTATCCTAACCCTACCTAACGTGCCCAAACTACTGTTTCTGACTTCCACAGAGCCAACCAAAAGATACTAGAGCACAGTAGAGCGCAGAAA
>NW_016974661.1:0-407 GCF_001483705.2 Eufriesea mexicana | reverse complement strand
GAATAGGGCGCAGAAGCATTGCTTCGCTCTGTGGAGCCCAGCGATAGTGGTCCTGGCTCGATAGCTTTAGTTTGTAAACGTATGGTTAGGATAGAATAGGCCAGGTTATGATAGGATATCTTTGACTCTTGTGCTATACAGTACTATTTGGAGGCCTCCTACGCTATTCTGTGTTCTGGTATATTCTGCTTGTCTCTGGGGAGATCAGCAGTATTGGTCTCGGCACGTTAGGTAGAGTTAGGCTCCGTTTGTGTCTCTGGGGAGATCAGCAGTATTGGTCTCGGCACGTTAGGTAGAGTTAGGCTTCGTTTGTCTATGTTACGTTGCTTTCGGTTAGGTTTGGATAGCTTCGACTTTTCTGCTATGCACTGCGATTCTATGGATTTCTGTGATTCGCCCGCTCTAGT
>NW_016974660.1:0-550 GCF_001483705.2 Eufriesea mexicana | reverse complement strand
GTTTGGCTACGTTAGGTTAGGTTACTTTATTTTGGTTAGATCTCGACATCTTCGACTTTTCTTTGGTACACTGATATTCTGTGGATTTCAGTGCCCTACTCTCCACTAATGTAGTCTGCGTGGCCCCTGGGAGGCCATTAATGGTGGTCGCGGCTCGTTAGGTTGAGTTATATTACGTTCGGTTGGGCTAGGTTACGCTGGGTTAGGCAGGAATTGTTCTACACACTGCAGTTCTATGGTCTTCTGCGGCCTGTTGTGCCCTATCACACCCTGCTTGTCTCAGGCGCCGCGAGGAGTTGTGGAAGCGTCTCGTTTGGTTGAGTTGTGTTACGTTTGGTTAGGTAAGTTTCTGTTAGGTTAGGATGGGATAGCTTCGACTTTCGCCTATGCACTGCTATTCGATGGTTTTCTGCGCTCTGCCGCGCTTTAATATGATCTGCTTGACGTTGGTGAGGCCAGTAATATTGGTCTCCGCACGTTAGGCTCTGTTAGGTTGCGCATGGCTGGCTTACGTTTGGAGAGGCTAGGATAGGATAGCTACGACCTGTAC
>NW_016974659.1:0-527 GCF_001483705.2 Eufriesea mexicana | reverse complement strand
CTGTGCTCTATTGTTCTCCGCGTCCCTCTGGGGACTCCAGCAATAATGGTCACGGCACGTTAGTCTCTGTCATGTTACGTTCTGTTATGTTATTTTAGGTTAGGACAGGATAGCTACCACTTTGGGCTATGCACTGCTATCCGGATTGTTCCTGCTCTCTACGTTGCTCTACAATACCCCGCTTGAATCTTGGGCGGCCATCGTGACGCGTTACGTCGAGTTAGGTTACGCTAGGTTAGGTTAAGTTGGGTTAGGTTTGGCTAGGACAACTTTGGCTTTCGTGCTATACACAGCTATTCGGCGGACGGCTGCCTTCTAGTGTGCTGTGATACGTTCTGCTTGGTTCTGTGGTGACCAGTAAGTGTTGTCTCAGCACGTATGTGTGAGTTAGGATACGTTCCGTTAGGTTAGGTTGGGAAGGTGTCGCCAGGATTTCGTTGACTTTTGTGCTATACACTGCTATTCAGCTAATTTCTATGGCATACTGTGCTCTACATCATTCTGCTTGGCTCTGGGAGGGCCAGGAG
>NW_016974658.1:0-872 GCF_001483705.2 Eufriesea mexicana | reverse complement strand
GGAAAATTCAATTTTATTTGCATTTTCGTCTGATATCACGGTGAGCTAGCTTCCTGGCGTAAGAATGGAGGAAAGATACTTTTTGCGTGCTATAGCCGTTGCAGTGCTGCAGAATCGGGCTGGAAAGATCAATTTTATTCACATTTTCGACTAATATCGTGGTGAGTTAGCTTCCTGGCATAAGTATGAAGGAAAGATCCATTTGGCGTACTATAGCCATTGCAATGCAGAAGTATCTGTCTGGAAAATTCAACTTTAATGTCATTTTCGACTAATATCGTGGTGAGTTAGCTTCCTGGCATAAGTATGAAGGAAAGATCCATTTGGCGTACTATAGCCATTGCAATGCAGAAGTATCTGTCTGGAAAATTCAACTTTAATGTCATTTTCGACTAATATCGTGGTGAGCTATCTTTCTTTCACAAACAAGGATTAAAGATTCTATTGGCGTGCTATTGCCATTGCAATCCTATAGAATCTGACTGGAAAGTTCAATTTTATTGACACTTTCTACTAATATCGTGGTGAGCTACTTTTCTTGGATAAAAAAGGAGGAAAGATTATATTGGCCAACTATAACCATTGCAATGCTATAGAATGTGTGCGGAAAATTCAATTTTATTGACATTTTCGAATAATATTGTGGTGCGTGTTCTGCGCTACTTTTCTTGCATAAATGAGGAGGAAAGATACTTTTGGCGTGTTATAACCTTAGCAATGATATAGAATGTGCCTGGCAGATTCAATTTTATTTACATTTTCGACTAATATAGTGGTTAACAATCTTTCCTGCGTAACTAAGGCGGATGGATTCTATTGGCGTGCTATTGCCATCGCAGTGCCAAAGAATCTGGTGGGAAAAATCAATTTTG
>NW_016974657.1:9370-10101 GCF_001483705.2 Eufriesea mexicana | reverse complement strand
TAGTCAAAAATGTCAATAGGATTGAATTTTCCAGCCAGATTCTAAGGCATTGCAATCTCAATAGCACTCCAAAAGGATCCTTCCTCCTTACTTATGCATGTAAGTCATTTCACCACGATATTAGTCGAAAATGACAATAAAATTGAATTTTGCAGGACGATTCTATAGCATTGCATTGTCAATATCACGCCCGTAGAATCTCGCCTCCTTATTTATGCAAGAAGGATACCTCA
Organism: Eufriesea mexicana; assembly: GCF_001483705.2. Taxonomy (NCBI): domain Eukaryota; kingdom Metazoa; phylum Arthropoda; class Insecta; order Hymenoptera; family Apidae; genus Eufriesea; species Eufriesea mexicana. The sequence goes on along the minus strand of NW_016974657.1, from coordinate 9,868 downwards.
CCACGATAATAGTCGAATCTGTCAATAATATTGAACTTTCCAGCCAGATTCTATAGTATTGAAATGTCTGTAGCACGCCAATAGAATCTTTCCTCCTTATTCATGCATGAAAGTTAGCTCATCTGAATATTAGCCGAAAAAGTCAATAAAATTGAATCTGCCAGGCACATTCCATATCATTGCAACGGTTTCAGCACGACAAAATAATATTTCCTCCTTATTTATGCAAGAAAGGTAGGGCACCAGAATATTATTCGAAAATGTCTATAAAATTGAATTCTCCAGCCAGATTCTACAGCACTTGAGCGACTATAGCTCGCAAATAGAATCTTTCCTCCTTATTTATGCAAGAAAGTTAGCTCACCACGATATTAATCGAAAATGTCAATAAAATTGAGTTTCCCAAACACATTCTATATCATTGCAACGTCTATAGCATGCCAATAGAATCTAAACTCCTTATTTATGCAAGATAGACAGCTCACCACGATATTAGTC
>NW_016974657.1:0-245 GCF_001483705.2 Eufriesea mexicana | reverse complement strand
AACCAATGGCAAGTACAGCCATCTACTTGCCAGAGAATAGGCTTATTCAAAATCTATAATCCGTTATAGCTTGGTGAATAGGTCGCCTATCGCCTTCAACCAATGGCAAATACAGCCATCTTGTTGCCAGAGAATAGGTCTATTCAAATTCTACAGCTTGTTATAGCTTGGTGAATAGATCCCCTAACGCATTCAATCGAATGGCAAGTACAGCCATGTACTTGCCAGAGAATAAGTCTATTCAA
>NW_016974656.1:0-1073 GCF_001483705.2 Eufriesea mexicana | reverse complement strand
TATCCGCGAATACCTGCTCTCTACAGTGTTCTAATATTTTCTGTTTGACTCTGGCGAGGCCACCAATGGTAGTCTCGGCACGTTATGTTGAGATATCTCACGCTTCGTTATGTTACGTTTGGTGAGGTTAAGATACGATAGCATAGACTTCTGTGCTATACACTGCTGTCCTCCGATTTCTGCCCTCAACAGTGTTCTAATATTTTCTGCTAGGCTCTGGGGAGTGCAGTAATTGTGGCCTCGGCGCATTAGTTGTGGTTAGGCTACGTTTGCATATGACATGTTTGGTTACGCCAGGACAGATTTGCTTAAACTTTTGTGCCATTCACTGCTATTCGTTGGATTTTAGCGATCAACATTGCTGTACTATACTCCGCTCGACTCTGGGGAGTAGAGCAATAGCGGTCGCGGCACTTTACTTTGGCATCAGTTATGCCTTGTTATGCTATTTTAGGCTAAGTTTCGTTAGGGCATTTTTGACTTTCTTGTACAGTGTTGCTCGGTGGATTTCTGTGATCTACAGTGCTCTGCTATATTCTGCTTGGCTCTGGGGATGCCAGCAGCAGTGGTAGTGACACGTTATATCGAGCTATGCTACGTTCGGTTACGTTAGGTTATGTCGTGTTTGGTTAGGAAAACTTCGACTTTTATGCTGTACGCTGCTATTCCGTGGTCTTCTGCACTCTACGTTGCTCTACAAAACTCTTCTCGAATATGGGGATGGGTAAGGTGGCACGTTACGATGAGTTATGTAATGTTTGGTTAAGCTAGAGTAGGCTAAGTTCGGTTTAGATAGCTACGTATTTCGTGCTATACACTGTTGTTCGGTTGATTTCTGTGATGTAGTGCGCTCTACTATATTCTGCTTGGCTCTGGAGATGCCAACTGCAGTGGTCGCGGCACGTTATGTTGATTTGTTGCTTGGCTCTGGAGATGCCAACAGCAGTGGTCGCGGCACGTTATGTTGATTTACGCTACGTTTTGGTAAGGTTTGGTTCGTTCGGGTTAGACTTTGATATCCTGGACACTTGTGCCATACACTGCTATTCGGTGGATTCCTGCGCTCAACAATA
>NW_016974655.1:0-400 GCF_001483705.2 Eufriesea mexicana | reverse complement strand
TCATATTTGAGCAATGTAGAGCGCAGAAATCCACCGAATGGTGGTGAGTGGCGTAAAAGATAATGCTACCCTATCCAAACCTAGTCAAACGTAACATAGCCGTACGTAACCTATCCGAATCTAACGTGACGAGCCCGTCATTGCTGGTCTCCCCACAGCCAAGCTGGACAAACTAGCACACAATAGAGGGCAGAGATCGATCCAAATACAGTGTACACCACGTTAGTCCAGGCTATCCGGACCAAACCCAGAATAACATAACCTAAACGAACGTATCCTAATCCAAATTGTCTTGCCGAGACCGCTATTCCTGGCTGTCTATTCACGAGCAGTGTACTGTAGAGCATTGTAGAGCTCAGAGATCCACCGGATAGCGGTGCATAGGACAAAAGTCTATGAT
>NW_016974654.1:0-572 GCF_001483705.2 Eufriesea mexicana | reverse complement strand
ACTTTCTTGTATAAATATGGGGGAAAGATACTATTGCCGTGCTATAGCCTTTACAATGCTACATAATCTGCCTCGAAAATTCAACTTTATTGACATTTACGACTCATATCGTGGTGAGGTATCTTTCTTGCATAAATACGGATGAAAGTTTTTTTTTGAAAGATTCTATTGGCCAGCTATGGTCATTGCAATTCTATCGTATCTGGATGGAAAACTCAGTTTTATTGACATTTTCGACTAATATCGTGGTGAGATCACATTCTTGCATAAATAAGGAGAAAATATTCTATTGGCACGCTATACCCATTACAATGCTATAGAATTTGCCACGAAAATTCAATTTTTCTGACATTTTCGACTAATATCGTGGTAAAGTGACTTTCTTGCATAAATAAGGAGGAAAGATTATATTGGCCAGCTATGGCCATTGCAATTCTATAGTATCAGGATGGAAAATTCAATTTTATTGACATTTTCGACTGATATCGAAGTGAGCTGACGTCCTTGCTCGTGTATGGTGGAAATATACTACTGGCGAGATATAGCCATTTCAATTCTATAGAATCTGGCTG
>NW_016974653.1:0-1020 GCF_001483705.2 Eufriesea mexicana | reverse complement strand
CATATATCAGGAGGAAAGATTCTGTTGGCATACTATTGGCATTGCATTGCTATAGAATCTTGCTGGAAAATTCAATTTTATTGACATTTTTGATTAATATCGCGGTGAGCTAACTTTCTTGCATAAATAAGGAGGAAGGATTCTATTGGCGTGCTATACACGCTGAAATGCGGCAGAATCCGGCTGGAAAATTCATCATTATTGACATTTTCGACTAATGTAGTGGTGAGCTAACTTTCTTGCATAAATAAGGAGGAAAGTTTCTTTTGGCGTGCTATAGCCATTGCAATGCTATAGAATCTGGCTGGGAAGGTCAATTTCATTGACATTTTCGACTAATGTAGTGGTGAGCTAACTTTCTTGCATAAACATGGAGGAAAGGTTCTATTGTCGAGCTACAGCCGCTGCTATGCTCTGGAATCTGGCTGTAAAGCTTAATTTTTTGGACATTTTCGACTAATATGGTGGTGCGCTATCTTTCTTGCATGAACAAGGAGGGAGGATTCTGTTGGCATGCTGTAGGCATTGCAGAGCTATAGAACCTTGCTGCAAAATTCAATTTTATTGTCATTTTCTACTAATATCGTGGCGAGATAACTTCCTTCCGTAAGTAAGCAGGAAAGATACTTTCGGCGTGCTATAGCCATTGCAATGATATAGAATGTGCCTGGCAGATTCAGTTTTATTGACATTTTTTGCTAATATCGTGGAGAGCTTACTTTCATGCATAAATAAGGTGGAAAGAACTTATTGGCGTGCTATAGCCATTGCAATGCTCTGGAATCTGGGTGGAAAATTCAATTTCATTGACATTTTCGAATAATATTGTGGTGCGCTACCTTTCTTGCATAAGTAAGTAGGAAAGATTCTTTTGGCGTGCTATAGTCATTGCAATGATATAGAGTCTGGCTGCAAAGTTCAACTTTATTGACATTTTCGACTGATATCAAATTGAGCTAACTTTCTTGCTTAAATAAGGGGTAAAGATACTTTCGGCGTGCTATAGCCATTGCAATGATA
>NW_016974652.1:1810-2150 GCF_001483705.2 Eufriesea mexicana | reverse complement strand
GCAATGGTATAGAATGTGGCTGGAAAATACAATTTTGTTGACATTTTCGACTCATATCGTGGTGAGATAACTTCCTTGCGTAAGTATGGAGGAAGGATGCCTTTTGAGTGCTATTGCCATTGCATTGATTTAGATTGTGGCAGGAAAATACAATTTTATTAACATTGTCGACTAATATCGTGTTGAGCTAACTTTCTTGCACTAATAAGGAGAAAAGATCCTATTGGAGTGCTATAGGCATTGCAAAGCTATAGAATCGTCCTGGAAAATTCAATTTTAATGACATTTTCGACTAATATCGTTGAGAGCTAACCTTCTTGCATAAATAAGGAGAAAAGAT
>NW_016974652.1:0-263 GCF_001483705.2 Eufriesea mexicana | reverse complement strand
ACAATTTTGTTGACATTTTCGACTAATATCGTGGTGAGCTAACTTCCTTGCGTAAGTAAGGAGGAAAGATGTTTTTTGAGTGCTATAGCCAATGCAATGATTTAGATTGTGGCAGGAAAATACAATTTTATTAACATTATCGACTAATATCGTGGTGAGCTAGCTTTCATGCGCTAATAAGGAGGAAAGATCCTATTGGAGTGCAATAGGCATTGCAAAGCTATAGAATCGTCCTGAAAAATTCAATTTTATTGACATTTTCG
>NW_016974651.1:0-535 GCF_001483705.2 Eufriesea mexicana | reverse complement strand
AAGCAAATCGTGACATAGCTAAGCATAACATGCAGAGAATAATCTTGCTGGTCCCCCAGAGACAAGCAGGGCATATTAGAGCAATGTAGAAAGCCGAAGGTTTCAAAGGATAGCGGTGCATATCATAAGAGCCAAGGCTACTCCACCCTAAGATTATCAGACGCAGCACAACCGAACGTCATCCATCTCAAACTAACGCGCAGGGAGCATTGTTGCTGGCCTCCACAGAGCCAAGCACATCATACTAGAGCGCAGTAGAGCGCAGAAAGCCAACAAGTAGCAGTGTATAGCACAAAAGTCAGAGACATCCTAACCTATCTTTACCCAACCTATCCTAACCAAGCTTGGAATAAATATACCTAACCATCCGGCACCTCTACTGCAGGCCTCGCCAGAGTCGAGCAAAGCATAGGAGCGCAATGAGTAGCTCAGGAATCCTCGAAACAGCAGTGTATATCACAAAAGTCAAAGCCATCATATCCTAACTTAACAAGACGGAACATAAACATACGTAACCTAACTCAGCCTAACGTTC
>NW_016974650.1:0-200 GCF_001483705.2 Eufriesea mexicana | reverse complement strand
GTATGGGTGTATGGATGTATGGATGTACGAATGTATGGATGTTCGGATGTATGGATGTACGGACTTATATATGTATGTATGTATGGATGGATGGATGTATGTATCGATGTATCTATGGGTGTAATGATGGATTGATGGATTGGTGGATGGATGTATGTGTGGATGTATGCATGGATGAATGTATGGGCGTATGTATGGAT
>NW_016974649.1:0-528 GCF_001483705.2 Eufriesea mexicana | reverse complement strand
GCTCAACTTAACGTGCCACGATCACTATTGCTGGCCTCCCAAGCGTCTAGCAAATTAGAGCAGAGCACAGTGGAACGCAGGAATCCACCGAAGCGCTGTGCATAGCACGGAGGACAACTGACAACGCTACTCCAATCAAGCATTAGCTACGCTAACCCAGCGAAACGTAATCTAACTAAACTTAACGTGCCACGGGCATTATTGCTCCCATCCCGGGAGCCGAGCAGAGTATAGTAGACCAATGTAGAGCGCAGAAATCCACCGAATAGCAGTGTATAGCACAGAAGTCAAAGCTGCCCTGTCCGAACCTAACCAAACGTAACATAAGCAGACGCAACGTGACCCAAACTTAAGTGCCACGAAAGCTATTGCTGGCCCCATGAGAGCTAAGCAGAGTACAGCAGAGCAACGTGGAACGCTGGAATCGTCCGAACAGCAGCGTATAGCAAAAAAGCAAGGGGTGTACTAACCTAATCTGACCTAACATAACCTAATCAGGCATAACCAATCCCAACCTAACGCTCCTAG
>NW_016974648.1:0-668 GCF_001483705.2 Eufriesea mexicana | reverse complement strand
TATGGATTTCGGTATCCTATTCTATACTAATGTGTCCTGATTGCCTCTGGGGATGCAAGCAATGGTGGTTGCGGCACGTTAGGTTGAGTTATGCTACGCTCGGTTATGTTACGGTTGGCTACGTCAGGAGAGTGTAGCTTTGACTTTAGTGCTATAGTCTGCAATTAGTTGGATTTGTGCGTCCTGCAGTGCTCTAATATGTTCAGCTTGGACCTGGGAAGGCCAGCAATCGTGGTCTCGGCACTTTATGTTGGGACATGTTACGTTCGGTTCTGTTGGATCAGGCTAAATTTGGAAGGGATAGATTTAACTATTGTGCTGGTCACTGCAATTCCGTAGATTTCTGCGCTCTGCTCCACTCTGGCATGTCCTCCTTGGCACTGGGGAGGGCAGCAATAGCTGTCTCGACGTGTTAGCCAGAATAAGGCTACGTTTGGCTATGTTCCGTTTGGTGCGGTTAGGTTTGGGTAGCATTGACCTTCCTGATATAGACTGCGACTCTATGGATACCCGCGTTCAACTCTCCACTAATGTATTCTACTTGTCTCAGGGGCGGCCACCAATAGTGGTCGCGGCACATTAGGTTGGGTTAGGTTACGTTCGGTTTTGTTTCGATTGGTTAGGTTAGGAGAGAATAGCTTGGCTTCAGTGCTATAGCCTGCTATTAG
>NW_016974647.1:0-722 GCF_001483705.2 Eufriesea mexicana | reverse complement strand
ATCCTTACATCCATCCATACGGCATCCATACATACGCCCTTCCATCCATCCAACCATCCGGTCCTCCACCCATCCATTCACCCGCTCCTCAGTTCACCCACCCATCCATTCATCCAACCGCACTCCACCCATACATCCATCCACCAATCCATCGATCCATTTATACATCCATACATACATCAATACATACATCCAAACGTACAATCATATATTCGTTCATACATACATCCAAACATTCATCCCTAGATACATCCACACGTACATCCATACATACATCCAAGCATACATCCATACATACATCCACACAAACATCCATACATACATCCATACATCCTTACATTCATGTATCCACACATCTGTACAACAGTACACCCATCCTTCCATATATCCTGCCATCCACACATACATCCACCAATACATCCATCCATCCATACGCTCATACATCCATCCATCCATACATACATACAACCATACATATATCCATACATACATCCATACATACATCCGTACATCCATCCATCCATACATCCATCCATTCATAACCCATCCACCCATAAAAACATACATCCATACATCCATACATCCATACATCCATGCATCCATACATCCATACTTCCATACATACATACATTCATTCATCCATACGTCCATACATCTAGCCATCCATCCATCCAACCATACATCCATTCATCCATACATCCATACATCTAACCATCCATCCA
>NW_016974646.1:0-276 GCF_001483705.2 Eufriesea mexicana | reverse complement strand
AACGCGATATTCGTCGAAAATGTCAATAAAATAGAATTTTCCAGAGAGATTCTATAGCATTGCAATGCTTATAGCACGCCAACAGAATCTTTCCTCCTTATATATGCTGGAGACCCTGCTCACCACGATATTTGGCGAAAATGTCAATAAAAGTGAACTTTCCGGCCAGATTCTAGAGCATTGCGACGACTATAGCACGCCAAATGAATCTTTCCTCCTTATTTAAGCAAGAAATATAGCTCACCACGATATTAGTCGAAGATGTCTATAAATTTG
>NW_016974645.1:4810-5155 GCF_001483705.2 Eufriesea mexicana | reverse complement strand
TCATAGCGTAACCGAACCAAACCTAACTCAACCTAACAAGCCGTGACCATTATTGCTGCCTCCGCAGTGTCAAACGGAACATATTTGTGGAGTGTAGAACGCAGATATCCACAGAATCGGAGTGTATGTCAGAAAAGTCGGAGCAACGCAGGCGTGACCCTAACAAACAGAACATAACCAAACATAGCCTGACACAAACTAACCTGCCGAGGACGCAGCTGCTGCCACGCGCGGAGCCAAGCGGGACATACTAGAGTACAGTAGAGCGCAGAAGTCCAGAGAATAGCAGTGTTCTGCACAAAAGTTAAAGCTATCGTGACCAAACCTTTCCTTGCCCAACGTCAT
>NW_016974645.1:0-598 GCF_001483705.2 Eufriesea mexicana | reverse complement strand
CCCTCCACCCGAAGGACGAGGAGAGTATAGTGGAGCACATTAGAGCGCGGAAATAGACCGGAAAGCGGAGAATAGCACAAAAGTCGACGTGGACCATCGAAAACCAGCCAAAATTAACACACCTAAACGTAAAATAGCATAGCCTAACACGAGGAAGCCACTAGTGCAGGCCTGCACAGAGACAAGCAGGATATACTGACGCACAGCAGTGCGCAGAAATCCACCGCATTGCAGTGAATAGCAAAAAGCCGTAGGTATCCTTGTATAACCTGACCTAACCTAACCTAACCAAACGTAGCATATCACAAAGTAACATGCAGTGGCCACTGCTCCTGGCCTCCTCATAGCCATGCAGAATATAGTACAGCACAGTAGATGACAGAAGTATACCTTATAACAGTGTATAGCACGTAAGTCATAGCAATCCTAAAGATGCTTAACCTAACCTAACATAACCAAACGTATCCCAGCTCAATCTAACGTGCCGCGAACGCGGTTGCTCGCCTACCCAGAGCCGGTCGTTGTATAGTAGAGTAATGCAGAGCGCTGTAATCCACCGAATAGCAGTGTATGTAACAAAAGTCGAGGATACACTAAC
>NW_016974644.1:0-635 GCF_001483705.2 Eufriesea mexicana | reverse complement strand
TAGACGAAAATATGAATGAAATTGTACTTTCCAGACTGATTCTATAGCATTGCAGTGGCTGTAGCTGGCCAATAGAATCTTTCCCCTTATTTATGCAAGAAAGTTGGCTCACCACGATATCAGTCGAAAATGTCAATAAAATTGAATTTTCCAGCCATATTCTATAGCATTCCAATGGCTATTGCGCGCCAATAGAATGTTTCTCCTTATTTATGCAAGGATGTCAGCTCACCACGATATTTGTCGAAAATGTCAACAAAATTGAATTTTCCAGCAAGATTCTATAGGATTGCAATGGCTATAGCACGCCATTAGAATCGTTCCTCCTTATTTATGCAAGAAAGTTAGGTCACCACGATATTAATAGAAAATGTCAGTAAGATTGAATGTTACAGACATATTCTACAGCATTGCAATTGCTATAGCGCGCCAATATAATCTTTGCTCCTTATTTATGCAAGAAGGAAACCACACTACGATATTAGTCGAAATTGTCAATAAAATTCAATTTTCGAGGCAGATTCCATAGCATTGCAATGGCTATTGCACGCCAATAGAATCCTCCCATCTTGTTTATGGAACAAAGTAAGCTCACCAAGATATTAGCCGAAAATGTCAATAAAATTGAATATTCC
>NW_016974643.1:0-281 GCF_001483705.2 Eufriesea mexicana | reverse complement strand
GACTAATACCGTGGAGAGCTAACTTTCTTTGATAAATAAGGATGAATGATTCTATTGGCTTGCAATAGCCTTCGCAATGCTATTGAATCTGGCTGGAAAATACTATTTTACTGACATCTTCGAATATCGTGGTGAGCTACCTTTCTTGCATAAATAAGGAGGAAAGATTCCATTTGCGTGCTATAGCCGCCCAAGTGCTGTAGAATCTGGCTGGAGATTTCAATTTCATTGACATCATCCACTAATATTGTGGTGAGCTGCCCTTCTTGCATAAATAAGGA
>NW_016974642.1:0-8257 GCF_001483705.2 Eufriesea mexicana | reverse complement strand
CCATAGACATTGCAATGCTATAGAGTCTGGCAGGAAAATTCAATTTTATTGACATTTTCGACTGGTATCGTGGTGAGGAAGCCCTCTTTCATAAATAGGGATGGAACATTCTATCGGCGTGCCATAGACACTGCAATGCTATAGAATGTTGCCGGAAAATACAATTTTATTGACATTTTTGACTAATATCGTGGTGACCTATCTTTCTTGGATTTGGAGGAAAGGTTCTACTGGCGTGCTGTAGCTACTGCAATGCTATAGAACCTGGATGTAAAATTCAATTTTATTGACGTTTTCGACTAATATCGTGGTGACCTGGCATTCTTGCATAAATAAGGGCGATAGATACTATTGGCATGATATGGCCATTGAAATGCTATAGAATCTGTCTGGATAACACAATATTATTGACGTATTCGACTAATATCGAGATGGCCTAACTTACTTGCATATATAAGGAGGAAAGGTACATGTGGCGTACTGTAGTCATTGCAATCCTATAGAATCTCGCTGCAAAATAAATTTTTCTTGACATTTTCGACTAATATCGTGGTGATATAACTGTATTGCAAAAATAAGGAGGAAGGATTCTACTGGCGTGCCATAGCCATTGCAATGCCATCGAATCTTGCTGGAAAATCCAAATTTATTGACATTTTCGACTAATACCGTGGTGAGCAAACCCACTTGCATAAATAGGGATGAAACATTCTATTGGCGTGCCATAGACTTTGCAATGCTATAGAATCTGACTGGAAAATATAATTTTATTGACATTTTCGACTAATATCGTGGTGAGCTGCCTTTCCTGCATTAATAATCTGGAAAGACTCTATTGGCTTACTATAGCCATTGCAATGCTATAAAATGTGGCTGGAAAATTCAATTTTATGGACATTGTCGACTAATATCGCAGTGAGCAAACCCACTTGCAAAAATAAGGAGGAAAGACACTTTTGGCGGGCCATAGCCATTACAATGCTATAGAGTCTGGTAGGAAAATTCAATTTTATTGACATTTTCGACTTGTATCGTTGTGAGGAAACCCACTTGCATAAATAGAGATGAAATATTCTATTGGCGTGCCACAGACATTGCAATGCTATAGAATCATGCTGGAAAATGCAATTTTATTGACATTTTTGACTAATACCGTCGTGACCTTACATTCATGCATAATTAAGGAGGAAAGACTCTACTGGCGGGCTATACCAATTGCAGTGCTATAGTGAATGGCTGGAAAATTCAACATTATTCACATTTTCCACTAACATCGTGGTCAGCTAACCTTCATGTATAAATATGAATGAAATATTCTATTGGCGTGCTATAGCCATGACAAAGGTATAGAATCTGGCTGGAAAACACGATTTCATGGACATTTTCGACTAACATCTTGGTGCGCTACCTTTCCTGCATTAATAATGTGGAAAGACTCTATTGGCTTACTATAGCCATTGCAATGCTATAAAATGTGGCTGGAAAATTCGATTTTATTGACATTTTCGACTAATATCGTGGTGAGCAAACCCACTTGCATAAATAGGGATGAAACATTCTATTGACGTGCTATAGACGTTGCAATGCTATAGAGTCTGGCAGGAAAATTCAATTTTATTGACATTTTCGCCTAGTATCGTGGTGAGGAATCCCACTTGCATAAATAGGGATGAAACATTCTATTGGCGTGCCATAGACATTGCAATGCTATACAATCTTGCTGGAAAATACAATTTTTTTGACATTTTCGACAAATATCGAGGTGAGCTTGCTTGCATGCATAAATAAGTAGGAAAGACACTTTTGGCGGGCCATAGCCATTACGATGCTATTGAGTCTGGTAGGAAAATTCAATTTTATTGACATTTTCGACTTGTACCGTGGTGAGGAAGCCCACTTGCATAAATAGAGATGAAATATTCTATTGGCGTGCCATAGACATTGCAATGCTATAGAATCATGCTGGAAAACACAATTTTATTGACATTTTTGACTAATACCGTGGTGACCTAGATTTCTTGGACATATAAGGAGTAAAGATATTACAGGCGTGCAGTAGCTATTGCAATGCTATAGAGTCTGCCTGGAAAACTCAATTTTATTGGCATTTTCGTATAATATAGTGGTGACCTGTCTTTCTTGCATATATAAGGAAGAAAGATTCTACTGGCGTGCTATAGCCATTGAAATGCTACAAAATCTGGCTGGAAAATTCAATTTTATTGACATTTTCGTCTAATATCGTGGTGAGGAAACCCACTTGCATAAATAGGTATGAAACATTATATTGGCGTGCCATAGACGTTGCAATGCTGTAGAGTCTGGCAGGAAAATTCAATTTTATTGACATTTTCGCCTAGTATCGTGGTGAGGAAACCCACTTGCATAAATAGGGATGAAATATTCTATTGGCGTGCCATAGACAATGCAATGCTGTATAATCTGGTTGGAAAATTCGATTTTATTGACATTTTCGTCTAATATCGTGGTGAGCAAGCCCACTTGTGTAAATAGGTATGAAACATTCCATTGGCGTGCTGTAGCTATTGCAATGCTATAGATTATGGTTGGAAAATTCAACTTTATTGACATTTTCCACTAACATCGTGGTCAGCTAACCTTCATGTATAAATATGAACGAAATATTCTATTGGCGTGCTATAGCCATGACAAAGATATAGAATCTGGCTGGAAAACACAATTTCATAGACATTTTCGACTAACATCGTGGTGAGCTACATTTCCTGCATTAATAATGGGGAAAGGAACTATTGGCTTGCTATAGCCATTGCAATGCTACAGAATTTGGCTGGAAAATTCAATCTTATTTACATTTTCTTGTAATATCGTGGTGACCTAACTCTCTTACAAAAATAAGAAGGATAGATTCTGTGGGCGTGCTACTGCCATTACAATGCTATAGAATCTCGCTGCAAAATTCAATTTTATTGACATTATCGACTAATATCGTAGTGAGCAAGCCCACTTGCCTAAATAAGGAGGCAAGATACTATTGACATGCTATAGCCACTGCAATTGCATAGAACCTGCCAGGAAAATTCGATTTTATTGACATTTTCGACTAATATCGTGGTGAGCAAACCCACTTGCATAATTAAGAATGAAATATACTATTGGCGCGCCATAGCCAATGCAATGCTATAGAATCTCTCTGGAAAATACATTTTTATTGACATTTTCGACTAATATCGTGGTAAAATATCTGTATTGCGTAAATAAGGACGAAATATTCTATTGGCGCGCTATGGCCATTACAATGCTATAGAATCTGGCTGGAAAATTCAATTTTATTGACGTTTTCGACTAGTATCGGGCTGACCTAACATTCTTGCGTATACAAGGAAGAAAGATTCTACTGGCGTGCTATAGCCATTGAAATGCTGCAAAATCTGGCGGGAAAATGTAATTTCATTGACATTTTCGACTAATATCGTGGTGAGCAAGCCCAGTTGTATAAATAGGTATGAAACATTCTATTGGCGTGCCATAGACATTGCAATGCTATAGAGTCTGGCAGGAAAATTCAATTTTATTGACATTTTCGACTGGTATCGTGGTGAGGAAGCCCTCTTTCATAAATAGGGATGGAACATTCTATCGGCGTGCCGTAGACACTGCAATGCTATAGAATGTTGCCGGAAAATACAATTTTATTGACATTTTTGACTAATATCGTGGTGACCTATCTTTCTTGGATTTGGAGGAAAGGTTCTACTGGCGTGCTGTAGCTACTGCAATGCTATAGAACCTGGATGTAAAATTCAATTTTATTGACGTTTTCGACTAATATCGTGGTGACCTGGCATTCTTGCATAAATAAGGGCGATAGATACTATTGGCATGATATAGCCATTGAAATGCTATATAATCTGTCTGGATAACTCAATATTATTGACGTATTCGACTAATATCGAGGTGGCCTAACTTACTTGCATATATAAGGAGGAAAGGTACATGTGGCGTACTGTAGTCATTGCAATCCTATAGAATCTCGCTGCAAAATAAATTTTTCTTGACATTTTCGACTAATATCGTGGTGATATAACTGTATTGCAAAAATAAGGAGGAAGGATTCTACTGGCGTGCCATAGCCATTGCAATGCCATCGAATCTTGCTGGAAAATCCAAATTTATTGACATTTTCGACTAATACCGTGGTGAGCAAACCCACTTGCATAAATAGGGATGAAACATTCTATTGGCGTGCCATAGACTTTGCAATGCTATAGAATCTGACTGGAAAATATAATTTTATTGACATTTTCGACTAATATCGTGGTGAGCTGCCTTTCCTGCATTAATAATCTGGAAAGACTCTATTGGCTTACTATAGCCATTGCAATGCTATAAAATGTGGCTGGAAAATTCAATTTTATGGACATTGTCGACTAATATCGCAGTGAGCAAACCCACTTGCAAAAATAAGGAGGAAAGACACTTTTGGCGGGCCATAGCCATTACAATGCTATAGAGTCTGGTAGGAAAATTCAATTTTATTGACATTTTCGACTTGTATCGTTGTGAGGAAACCCACTTGCATAAATAGAGATGAAATATTCTATTGGCGTGCCACAGACATTGCAATGCTATAGAATCATGCTGGAAAATACAATTTTATTGACATTTTTGACTAATACCGTCGTGACCTTACATTCATGCATAATTAAGGAGGAAAGACTCTACTGGCGGGCTATACCAATTGCAGTGCTATAGTGAATGGCTGGAAAATTCAACATTATTCACATTTTCCACTAACATCGTGGTCAGCTAACCTTCATGTATAAATATGAATGAAATATTCTATTGGCGTGCTATAGCCATGACAAAGGTATAGAATCTGGCTGGAAAACACGATTTCATGGACATTTTCGACTAACATCTTGGTGCGCTACCTTTCCTGCATTAATAATGTGGAAAGACTCTATTGGCTTACTATAGCCATTGCAATGCTATAAAATGTGGCTGGAAAATTCGATTTTATTGACATTTTCGACTAATATCGTGGTGAGCAAACCCACTTGCATAAATAGGGATGAAACATTCTATTGACGTGCTATAGACGTTGCAATGCTATAGAGTCTGGCAGGAAAATTCAATTTTATTGACATTTTCGCCTAGTATCGTGGTGAGGAATCCCACTTGCATAAATAGGGATGAAACATTCTATTGGCGTGCCATAGACATTGCAATGCTATACAATCTTGCTGGAAAATACAATTTTTTTGACATTTTCGACAAATATCGAGGTGAGCTTGCTTGCATGCATAAATAAGTAGGAAAGACACTTTTGGCGGGCCATAGCCATTACGATGCTATTGAGTCTGGTAGGAAAATTCAATTTTATTGACATTTTCGACTTGTACCGTGGTGAGGAAGCCCACTTGCATAAATAGAGATGAAATATTCTATTGGCGTGCCATAGACATTGCAATGCTATAGAATCATGCTGGAAAACACAATTTTATTGACATTTTTGACTAATACCGTGGTGACCTAGATTTCTTGGACATATAAGGAGTAAAGATATTACAGGCGTGCAGTAGCTATTGCAATGCTATAGAGTCTGCCTGGAAAACTCAATTTTATTGGCATTTTCGTATAATATAGTGGTGACCTGTCTTTCTTGCATATATAAGGAAGAAAGATTCTACTGGCGTGCTATAGCCATTGAAATGCTACAAAATCTGGCTGGAAAATTCAATTTTATTGACATTTTCGTCTAATATCGTGGTGAGGAAACCCACTTGCATAAATAGGTATGAAACATTATATTGGCGTGCCATAGACGTTGCAATGCTGTAGAGTCTGGCAGGAAAATTCAATTTTATTGACATTTTCGCCTAGTATCGTGGTGAGGAAACCCACTTGCATAAATAGGGATGAAATATTCTATTGGCGTGCCATAGACAATGCAATGCTGTATAATCTGGTTGGAAAATTCGATTTTATTGACATTTTCGTCTAATATCGTGGTGAGCAAGCCCACTTGTGTAAATAGGTATGAAACATTCCATTGGCGTGCTGTAGCTATTGCAATGCTATAGATTATGGTTGGAAAATTCAACTTTATTGACATTTTCCACTAACATCGTGGTCAGCTAACCTTCATGTATAAATATGAACGAAATATTCTATTGGCGTGCTATAGCCATGACAAAGATATAGAATCTGGCTGGAAAACACAATTTCATAGACATTTTCGACTAACATCGTGGTGAGCTACATTTCCTGCATTAATAATGGGGAAAGGAACTATTGGCTTGCTATAGCCATTGCAATGCTACAGAATTTGGCTGGAAAATTCAATCTTATTTACATTTTCTTGTAATATCGTGGTGACCTAACTCTCTTACAAAAATAAGAAGGATAGATTCTGTGGGCGTGCTACTGCCATTACAATGCTATAGAATCTCGCTGCAAAATTCAATTTTATTGACATTATCGACTAATATCGTAGTGAGCAAGCCCACTTGCCTAAATAAGGAGGCAAGATACTATTGACATGCTATAGCCACTGCAATTGCATAGAACCTGCCAGGAAAATTCGATTTTATTGACATTTTCGACTAATATCGTGGTGAGCAAACCCACTTGCATAATTAAGAATGAAATATACTATTGGCGCGCCATAGCCAATGCAATGCTATAGAATCTCTCTGGAAAATACAATTTTATTGACATTTTCGACTAATATCGTGGTGACCTAACTTTCTTGCGTATATAAGGAGGAACGATTCTACTGGCGTGCTATAGCCACTGCAATGCTATAGAATCAGTCTGGAAAATTCAATTTTATTCACGTTTTCGACTAATATCGTGGTGACCTAACTTTCTTGCATAAAGTAGCACGACAGAAACTATTGGCGTGATAAAGCCAATGAAATACTATAGAATCTGACTCGAAAATTCTATAATATTGACATGTTCGAATAATATCGTGGTGACCTAACTTTCTTGCATAAAGTAGCACGACAGAAACTATTGGCGTGATAAAGCCAATGAAATACTATAGAATCTGACTCGAAAATTCTATAATATTGACATGTTCGAATAATATCGTGGTGACCTAACTTTCTTGCATAAAGTAGCACGACAGAAACTATTGGCGTGATAAAGCCAATGAAATACTATAGAATCTGACTCGAAAATTCTATAATATTGACATGCTCGAATAATATCGTGGTAACCTAACTTTCTTGCATATATAAGAAGGAAAGATTCTACTGGCGTGCTATAGCCATTGCAAAGGAATAGTGTCTGTCTGAAAAATTCAACTATAATGACATTTTCGACTAATATCGTGGTGACCTAGCTTTCTTAGGTATATAAGGAGAAAATATTCTACTGGCGTGCTGTAGCTATTGCAATGCAATAGAATATGGCTGGAAACCTCAATATTATTGACGTTTTCGACTAATATCGTGGTGGGCTATCTTTCCTGCATAAATAAGGAGGAAAGATACAAGTGGCGTGCTATAGCCATTGCAATGATATAGAATCCGGCTGGAAAATAAATTTTTATTGACATTTTCGACTAATTCTGTGGTGAGCTTACTTTCATGCATAATTAAGGAGGAAAGACTCTATTGGCGGGCTATACCCATTGCAGTGCTATAGAGCCGGGATGGAAAATTCAATTTTATTGACATTTTCCACTAACATCGTGGTCAGCAAACCTTCATGTATAAATATGAACGAAATATTCTGTTGGCGTGCTATAGCCATGACAATGGTATCGAATCTGGCTGGAAAATTCGATTTCATGGAGATTTTCGACTATTATCGTGGTGAGCTACCTTTCCTGCATTAATAATGGGGAAAGGCACTATTCGCTTGCTATAGCCATTGCAATGCTACAGAATTTGGCTGGAAAATTCAATCTTATTTACATTTTCGTGTAATATCGTGGTGAGCTAACTCTTGTACGTAAATAAGAAGGATAGATTCTGTGGGCGTGCTACTGCCACTACAATGCTATAGAATCTCGCTACAAAATTCAATTTTATTAACATTATCGACTAATATCGTAGTGATCAAACCCACTTGCCTAAATAAGGAGGAAAGATTCTATTGACATGCTATAGCCACTGCAATTGCATAGAACCTGCCAGAAAAATCCGATTTTATTGACAGTTTCGACTAATATCGTGGTGAGCAAACCCACTTGCATAATTAAGGATGAAATATACTATTGGCGCGCCATAGCCATTGCAATGTTATAGAATCTCGCTGGAAA
>NW_016974641.1:743-943 GCF_001483705.2 Eufriesea mexicana | reverse complement strand
TTGGTGAATAGATCGCCTAACGCGATGAATCCTAGGGCAAGTACGTCCACCTGCTTGGCAGAGGGTAGGTCTATTCAAAACCTATAACCTGTTATAGCTTGGCGAATAGATCGCCTATCGCCTCCTATACAATGGCAAGACCAGCCATTTACTTGCCAAAGAATATGTCTATTCAAAATCTGTAATCTGTTATAGCTTGG
>NW_016974641.1:455-661 GCF_001483705.2 Eufriesea mexicana | reverse complement strand
TATAGCTTGGTGAATAGATCCCCTAACGCCTTGAATCCAATGGCAAGCACAGCCACCTACTTGCCAGAGCATAGGTCTATCCAAAATATGTAACCTGTTACAGCTTGTTGAATAGATCGGATACCGCCTCCAAATAAATGGCAAGTATAGCCATCTACTTGCCAAAGGATAGGTTTATTCAAAATCTATAATCTGTAATAGCTTCG
>NW_016974641.1:0-265 GCF_001483705.2 Eufriesea mexicana | reverse complement strand
TCGCATAACGCCTTCAATCCAATGGCAAGTACAGCCATCTACATGCCAGAGAATAGGTCTATTCAAAATATATGACCAGTTATAGCTTTTTGAATAGATCGCCTAACGCCTTCAATCCAATGGCAAGTACAGCCATCTACTTACCAGAGAATAGGTCTACTCGAAATCTATAACATGTTAGAGCTTGCTGAGTAGATCGCCTAAGGCGTTCAGCCCAATGGCAAGTACTGCCATCTACTTGCCAGAGGATAGGTCTATTCAAAAT
>NW_016974640.1:0-587 GCF_001483705.2 Eufriesea mexicana | reverse complement strand
GTTCTGCTCTCCACTAGAATGTTCTTCTTGGCTCCGGGGAGGCCAGAAATGGTGGTCGCGGCATGCTGTGTTCAGTTATGATACGTTAGGTTTTGTTAATTAGGTCAGGTTGGTTTCTTCGGGCATCTTCGACTTTAGTGCTTTTCACTACAATGCAGTCGACGTCCGCGAACTGCTGTGCTCTAGAACATCCCGCTAGTCTCTGTGGAGGCCAGCAATACTGGCTTCGACATGTAAGGTTTAGATAGGCTACGCTTGGTTATGATACGTTTGGCTATGTTAGGATAGGGTACTTTGGCTTTTGTGCTATACACTTCTATACGGTGGATTTCTGTGCTCTAATGCGCTCTAATACTTTCCGCTTTCCTCTGTGGAAGCCAACAATATTGGTCTTTTCACGTTATGTTGAGTTACGCTACGTTCGGATCTGTTATGTTATGGTATCTTCCACTTTTGTGCTATACACAGCGATACGGAGGGTTTCTGCTCTCTAGTGCACCCTCGTGTACTCTGCTTGAATCTGCTGAGGCCAGCAATAGTTGTCGCGTGACGATATGTTTACTTATGTTTTGTTTGAATAAGCTTCG
>NW_016974639.1:0-352 GCF_001483705.2 Eufriesea mexicana | reverse complement strand
CCTGTTATAGCTTGGTGAATAGATCGCCTAACGCCTTCAATCCAATAGCCAGTACAGCCATCTACATGCCAGAGAAGAGGTCAATTCAAAATCTATTGTCTGTTATAGCTTGGTGAGTAGATCGCCTACCGCCATCAATCCAATGGCAAGTACAGATATCTGCTTGCCAGAAAATGGGTCTATTCAAAGTCTATAATCTGTTATAGCTTGGTGAATAGATTGCCTAACGCCTTCAATCCAATGGCAAGTACACCCATACACTTGCCAGATGATATATCTATTCAAAATATATGGTCTGTTATAGCTTGGCGAATAGTTCGCGCAACACCTTCAATCCAATGGCAAGTATAGC
>NW_016974638.1:0-711 GCF_001483705.2 Eufriesea mexicana | reverse complement strand
GAAGATGTACTGTGTTGACGGCTGTACACAGTACTTTTGTGTCAATTAATAATATCGCGAGATGTAACGGTCTCGTCGTTCATAGTACTAGAATTGCTGTAGAATCCACATCACCATTGGACTTTATTCCAACTGCTTCAGTACTCCGTTGGCGGATGCACTCTGTTCCATACTGCCAATTTTAAATATCTAATGCCGTAACGGTACCACATACTGATCATGCTGCAATTGCTGTTAAACATAACTTATCAGTGAACAAATTATTCCAACACCAAAAGTAGTGTGATTATGCCTTCACTCAGTTCTGTTTCGATAGCTTTTAGTTTCTCGAGCGACAATGGCTCTGTCCTTTGGCATTCATGAATTGCAGTATGATTTATATCATCACCATACAGATTACTCCAACGGCTACTGTGCCCCATTGGTGGATGTACCAAAGCGGTACTGGGAACAGTAAATAACTCCAGCCATAACAGCTTTGTACATTTGTTATCCTAGAACTACCGTAGAATTTACATCATCAGTGAATAAATTAGTACAATGGCTGCAGTCCTGTCTTGGCGGATATACTTCGTAATGTACGTTCAATTGTAAACGTTACAAATGTACTATAGGTTCATCATACTGAAATTGCTTGGGAATTTAGTGCATGAGTAATGAAGGTAATCCAATGGCTTCAGTAATGTGACGACGGCTGTAATCCGCCTCAAT
>NW_016974637.1:288-620 GCF_001483705.2 Eufriesea mexicana | reverse complement strand
CCATACATACATACATCCGTGCAACCATACATTCATGCATCCATACACCTGTACATCAATACATCCTACCCTCCATATATTCTGCCACCCACAGATACATCCATCCATACATCTATCCATCCACACAACCATACACCCATAAATCCATACATCCATACATATATACATCCATACATTCATACATACGAACATCCGTCCACCCATACCTCAATCCATCCATACATCCATCTATCCACAAAACCATTCATCCATACATACAACCATCCATACATCCATTTTTCCATACATCCATCCATCAATACATCCAGCCATCCATACATTCACCGAACCAT
>NW_016974637.1:0-259 GCF_001483705.2 Eufriesea mexicana | reverse complement strand
CATACATACATCGATCCATACATCTATCCATCCATACATCCATCCATCCACACGTTCATACATCCATACATCCATAAATCCATCCTTCCATTCATCCATACAACCATACATACATCCTTCCATACATCCATACATACATCCATACACCCATACATCCATCCACCCATACACCCATCCACTCATACATCCCGCCATTCACACATTCATACATCCACACATCCATAAATCCATCCATCCATACATACATACAACCATACAT
>NW_016974636.1:0-625 GCF_001483705.2 Eufriesea mexicana | reverse complement strand
GCTCCTATATGCTCTGCTTGGCTCTCGGGAGGACAGCAATGGCTGCCTCGGCGCGCTAGGATCTGTTAGGTTACGTTTGGCTGGGTTAGGTTGGATAACGTTTGGCAGGTATGCCATTGACCTTTGTGCTACACGCTGAAATGCGTAGGATTACTGGTATCTCCTATGCTCTTGGAAAGTTTGCTTGCCTCCTCAGAGGCAAGCAATGGCAGTCTTGGCTCGATGGGTTGATCTAATGTACGTTCGGTCGTGTAACGTTTGGCTATGCTAGGATCGGTTGGCTTCGCGTATTGCTCTATGCACTGCGATTCTATGGACTTCTGCGCCCTGCTCTCCTCTAATATGCTCTGCTTGACGCTGTGGATCGCAGCAATACTGGCCGTGACACGTTGGGTTGAGTTCGATTGCGTTCGGTTATGTGATGGTAGGCAGAGTTTGGTTAGGATAGCTCCGTCTTTTGTGATGCACGTACGCTGATATTCGGCGGACTTCTGCGCTCCACTGTGCTTTAATATGCCCTGCTCGGCTCTGGGGGTGCAAGCAATAGTGGTAGCGTCACGTCAGTTTGAGTTGCGTTACGTTTGTTTATGTTACGATTGGTTAGATGAGTAGAGGGTTCCTTCGA
>NW_016974635.1:0-774 GCF_001483705.2 Eufriesea mexicana | reverse complement strand
ATATTAGGGTGCAGTAGAGCGCAGAAATTCACACTACACCGGTGTATAGCACAAAAGTCAAATCAACACTGTCCCAACAATACCAAACGTGACATAAGCAAACGCAACGTAACCCCGCTTAAGGCTTCGAGACAACTGCAGCTGGCCTCCGCATAGCCAAGGAGAGTATATTAGATCGCAGTAGAGCGCAGAAATGCAACGAATAGCATTCTACAGCACAAAGATCGGATCTATCCTATCCAAACCAGACCTAACCGAACCTAACCAAACGTTG
This sequence comes from Eufriesea mexicana, assembly GCF_001483705.2. NCBI lineage: Eukaryota > Metazoa > Arthropoda > Insecta > Hymenoptera > Apidae > Eufriesea > Eufriesea mexicana. The sequence continues at coordinate 500 of NW_016974635.1, read as the reverse complement.
AATAACTAAACATAATGTGGCGCGACCACTATTCCGGGCTTGGTGGGCTTCGCCTGAGACAAGCAGAATATCTTAAAGCGCAGTAGATCACAGTAGTGCTTAGAATTGCAGTGTGTAGCGCAAGAGTCTTAGGTATCCTAGACTAACCCAACGTAGCCTATCATAACCAAACGTCGCATAACATAACATAACGTGCCGAGACCATTATTGCTAGATCCCCAGTACCAAGCAGAGCATACTAGAGCACAGTATATCGCGGAAGTCCACCGAATAGCTGCATGTAGCACAAAAGTCAATGCCATCATCTCCTAACCCGATCAAACGTAACACAACCAGGCTTAGCCTAAATCAAACTAACGTGCCGGGGCCACTATTACTTGCCTCCACAGAATCAATCAGAGCATAATGTAGGTGAGTAGAGCGCAGAAATCAATAGAATCGTAGTGTGCAGCAGAGAAGTCGAAACTATCCGATCGTAACCAAAGCTCACATAACACAAC
>NW_016974634.1:0-922 GCF_001483705.2 Eufriesea mexicana | reverse complement strand
GCTTTTCAGCCTTCTCCTACTCTCAGTGGAGGTTAGCAACTCTGGTCTCGTCAAGTTAGGTTGCGCTATGTTACGTTCGGACCTGCTGCGCTTAGCTTGGTCAGGATTGGCTACATTGACTTCTGCGCTTTACACTGCTATTCGGTGGATTTCTGTGATATACTGTGCTCCGCTACATTCTGCTTTGCTCCGGGGAGGCCAGGAGTAGTCGTTGCGGCACGTCTTGGTGGGTTATGCTGCGTTCGGTAAGGTTAAATTATGTCAGGTTAGTTTAGAGTATCTACGTCTTTTGTGCTATTCACTGCAATGCGACGGATTTCTGCGCTCTACTGTGCTCTAGTACATTATGCTTCTCGCTGTGAAGCACAGCAGTAGCTGTCTCGTCGTGTTAGGTGGCGTTTAGCTACGTCTGTATGTGTTACGTTTGGCTTGATTGTGATATGCTACTTTGACTTTTGAGCTTTTCAATGCTCTTCGGCGGATTTTTGCGCTCCTTTGCTCTTCGGCGGATTTTTGCGCTCTAATGTGCTCTAATATGGCCTGCTTGGCCCTGCGCAGGCCAAAAATGATGGTCTCGTCACGTCATGCTTAGGTACGCTACGTTTGTGTAGGTTAGGTAAGGTAAGGTTAGGCCAGGGTATATCTGACTATTGTGCTGTTCACAGCAGTGCGGTGGGTTTCTGCGCACTACAATGCTCTAGTGCATTCTGATGTCGTCATGTTAAGATGGTATATGGTGCTCTTTGCTGCATCAGGTTAGGTTAAGCACGGAACAGTTAACTTAGACTTTGGTGCTATACACCGCTATTCGAAGAACTCCTGCGCCGATCTGTGCTCTGCCACATTATGCTTAGCCCAAGGAAAGCCACCAATAGCTGCCGCGGCACGTTACGTTGCGGTAGGCTGCGTTTGGTTAGGTTAT
>NW_016974633.1:0-1068 GCF_001483705.2 Eufriesea mexicana | reverse complement strand
TTTGGATAGGTTAGGACAGGATAGCTTTGGCTTTCTTGACATAGACTGTTATTCGGTGGATTTATGCGCACTAATGTGCTCTACTGCACTCGGCTCATATGTGGGAAAGCCAGCAATAGTGGTTGCGGCACGTTATTTTGAGATATACTACGCTTGGCTACGTTTCGATTTGTTAGGTTAGGAAAGGATGGCTTTAACTCTTCTGTTGTACACTGCTAAACGGTGGATTTGTCTACTGCGCTGTATTCTAGCATATTCGGTTTGCATCTGAGGATGTCAGCAACAATGGTCTAGGCACGTTGGTTTGCGCTATGTTAAGTTTGGTTATGTTACGTTTGGTTAGGTTAGGCTAGGATAGCTTTGACTTTTATGCTGTACACTGCCATTCGATGAATTTCTGAGCTCAACTATGATTTTGTATGCTTTGCTAGGCTCTGCGGATGCCAGCAATAATGGTCTCGGGACATTAGGTTGGATTATATTACGTTTGTTATTGTTAGGAAGGTATATCTTTGACTTTCGTGCTAGGCACTGCGATTCCATGTACGTCCGTGTTCTACTCTCCTCTAATCTGTTCCGCTTGGCGCTGAGGGGGCCATCAATCGTACTCTCGGCACGTTGGGCGGGGTTATGTTGCGTTTGCTTATCTTAGGTTCTTACGTTTGGCCAGGTTAGGATAGGATAGCATAGACTTTTGCGCTTTGCACAGCGATGCGCTTGAGTTCTGCTCCCTGCTGTGCTCTAATGTGTACTGCTGGTCCCTGGGGAGGCCAGGAATAGTGGCCGTAGCACGTTATGTTGAGTTCCGCCACGTTAGGTTGAGTTACGGTAATTTTGGTTAGGTTTGGGTATCTTTGACTTTTCTGCTGCACACCACGATTCCATGGATTTCTGCGCTCTACCCTGGTCTAATATTCTTTGCTTGGCCCTGTGAATGCCAGCAATGGTGGTGGCGGCACGTTAGGTTCTGTTCGGTTGCATTTGGTATCGTTAAGATTCATAAGTTTGGGAGAGGATGGCTATGACTTTTGTGCTGTGCACTGATATTCGGTGGATTTTTCGGCTCTA
>NW_016974632.1:0-678 GCF_001483705.2 Eufriesea mexicana | reverse complement strand
CCCTACGTACAGCGTCCACTATTGCTGGCCTCAGAGAGCCGAGCAGAACACGTTCGAGAAGTGTAGAGCACAGAAATCCATAGAATCGTAGTGTTTAGCAGAAAACTCAAAGCCATCTGAACATAAACCAAACTATTATAGCCTAACCAAATTTAGCCTAACTCAACGTGACGTGCCGCTAACACTATATCTGGCCTCCCCAGGGCTAGATAGAATACAGTATTGACCAGTAGCGCGCAGACGTGCCACGAGCAACAGTGTATAGTACAAGAGACAAAGCTATCCTCTCCTAACCTCTCCAATTGTAACATAACCAAACGTAACATAGCTCCAGCTAACGTGCCGCGACCACTATCGCTGGCCTCCAGGGAGCCAAGCAGTTCATATTAGAGCAACATGAAGCGCAGAGATCCAGCGAATAGCAGTGCATAGCGCAAAAGTCAAAGCTGTAACATTCGGACTTATCCAAACGTATCGCAACCAATCGTAACACAATTGAAAGTGACGTGTCGAGAACACAGCTGCTGGCCTCCACAGAGCCAACCAGGTCATATATCGCAGCAGAACGCAGTAATCCAGCGAATAGCTGTGTATAGCACAAAAGATAGTGATATCGTACCCTAACATAGCCAACCGTCACATAACCAACCGTAACGAAACAAAATCCAACGTGCCGCG
>NW_016974631.1:0-494 GCF_001483705.2 Eufriesea mexicana | reverse complement strand
TGGTCGCGTTAGTTTGTGATATATTTGACCTTTGTTCTTTACGTTGCTATTTGGTGGCTCCTTTTGCTCTACCGTGGCCTAGTATAATCTGCTTGCCTGATTCTGAGGGTATTCCAGCAATAGTGGTCCCGGCACATTACTTAAGGTTATGGTATAATCAACTGTATCCGGTTTGGATAGGTTAGGTCAGGATAGCTTTGACTTTCGTGCTATACACTGATACTCGGTGGTTTTCTGCGTTCTTCGTTGCTCTACTGTATTCTGCTCGACTCTGTGGACCAGCAACGGTGGTCGTGGCACGAAACGTTGAGTTATGTTACGTTTGGTCCGGTTAGGTTGGGTTAGCGAAGGGGAGGATATCTTGGACTTTTGTGCTATTCACTGCTCTTCGGCAGATTTCTGCAGTCTATGGTGCTCTAGTGTGCTCTGCTCGGCGCTAAGGAGGCCAGAAATAGCAGACCCGGCGCGTTGCGTTTATTTAGGCTACGTTTGCT
>NW_016974630.1:0-539 GCF_001483705.2 Eufriesea mexicana | reverse complement strand
GTTATGTTAGCTTGGGTTCGCCTGGATACATACGACGTTTGCGCTATACATTGCGATTCATTGGATTTCTGCGCCCTGCGTTCCTCTAGTAAGTTCTGCTCCACTGTGCGGAGGCCAGGAGCAGTGGTCGGGGTGCGATAGGTTGAGTTATGTTACGTTTGTTTATGATAAGATGGGACATATTAGGATACGATAGCTTTTACTTTTGGGCTATGCACTGCTATTCGGCAGACTCCTGCTCTCAAATGTGCTCTAGTTCGTCCTGCTTGTCTCTGGGGTTGGCCAGCTGTAGTGGTCTCGGCACGTTAGGTTCAGCTACGCTACGTTCGGTCATGTTACTTTTGGTGAGATGAGGATAGGACAGATTAGGCTCTTGTGCTATACACTGCTGCCCGCGGATTTCTGCGCTCTACAGCGTTCGAGTATTTTCTACTTGGCTCCGTGGGGCCATCAATAGTAATCTCGGCAGGTCAAGTTGAGTCATATTACGTATGGATTGGTTAGATTAGGTAAGGATATTCTAGGATACCTTCGACTTC
>NW_016974629.1:0-282 GCF_001483705.2 Eufriesea mexicana | reverse complement strand
CGACTAATATCGTCGTGAGCTAACTTGCTTGTATAAATAACGAGGAAAGATACTATTGCCGTGCTATAGCCATTACAATGCTATAGATTCTGCCTCGAAAATTCAATTTTAATAACAATTTCGAATAATATCGTTGTGTGGTAACTTTCGTGCATAATTAAGTGGGTAAGATTCTATTGGGCAGCTATAGCTATTGCAATTCTATAGTATCCGTATGGTAAATTCAGTTTTATTGACATTTTCGGCTAATATCGTTGTGAGCTGACATACCTGAATAAATAA
>NW_016974628.1:0-689 GCF_001483705.2 Eufriesea mexicana | reverse complement strand
ATAGCATTGCAATGGTTATATCTTGCCAATATAACCTTTCCTCCTTGTTTATGCAAGAAAGTTCGCTCACCACGAAATTAGTAGAGAATGTCAATAAAATAGAATTTTCCACGAAGATTCAATTGCATTGCAATGCCTATAGCACGCCAATAGAATCTATCCACCTTATATATGCGAGAAAGTTAACTCACCACGATATTAGCCGAAAATGTCAAAAAAATTGAATTTTCCATCCAGATTCTGTAGCATTGCGAAGGCTATAGCAAGCCAATGGAATCATTCATACTTTTTTATGCAAGAAAGTTATCTCGCCACGATGTTGGTCGAAAACGTCAATAAAATTGAACTTTCTAGCCAGACTCTATAGTATTCATATGGCAATAGCACGCCAATAGATTCTTTCCACCTCGTTTATGCAAGAACGTTAGCTTTCCACGATATTAGTCAAAAATGTTAATGAAATTGGGCTTTCCAACCAGATTCTACTGCATTGCAATGGCTATAGCACTCCGAACGGATCTTTCCTCCGTACATATGCAAGGAAGTTAGCTCACCACGAAATTAGTCGAAAATGTCAATAAAATAGAATTTTCCGGGATGATTCTATTGCATTGCAATGCCTTTACCACGCCAATAGGAACTATCCTACTTATATATGCGAGAATTTCATCTCACCACGATGTTAGCCA
>NW_016974627.1:0-686 GCF_001483705.2 Eufriesea mexicana | reverse complement strand
GCACGCCAATAGAATCTTCCCTCCTTATATATGCAAGAGAGTTAGCTCACCACGATATTAGTCAACAATGTCAGTAAAACTGAATCTTCCAGTCAGATTTCAGAGCATTGCAATGGCTGTAGCACGCCAATAGAACCTTTCCTCCGTATTCATGCAATAAAGGTAGCTCACCACGAAATTAGTCGAAGCTGTCAATAAAATTGAACTTTCCAGCCAGATTCTATACGATTGCGATGGCTACAGCAGGCCAAAAGAATACTTTCTCCTTATTTACGCAAGAAAGGTAGCTCACCACGATATTAGAGGAAAATGTCAGTAAAATTGAATTTTCCACGCAGATGCCAGAGCATTGCAATGGCTATAGCACGCCAAAAGTACCTTTCCTCCTTTTTTTTCCTCCTTTTTTATGCAAGAAAGTTAGCTCACCATGATATTAGTCAAAAATGTCAAAGAAATTGAACTTTCCAGGCAGACTCCATGGCATTGCAATGGCTATAGCGCGCCAATTTAATCCTTCTTCCTTGTTTATGCAAGACAGCTGGCTCACCAGGATATTAGTCGAAAATGTCAATAAAATTGAACTTTCCAGCCAGATGCTACAGCATTGCAATGGCTATAGCACACCAAAATAATCATTCCTCCTTACATATGCAAGAAAGTTAGCTCACCGCGATATTAGTCGAAAA
>NW_016974626.1:0-513 GCF_001483705.2 Eufriesea mexicana | reverse complement strand
CCAAACCTAACCTAACTCAACATAACGTGTCGCGGCCACTATTGCTGTCCTCCCCAGTGTCAAACGTAACACGCTAGTGGAGAGTAGATCGGAGAAATAAATATAATCGCAGTGTATATCAGAAAAGTCAGAGCTACCCAAGCCTAACCCAAACCAACGGGTCATAACCAACCAAAGCCTGACTCAACCTATCAAGTCGAGACCGCTATTGCTGCCCTCCCCAGGTCCAAGTAGGACACACCAGAGCACAGTAGGGCGTAGACATCCGAATATCATTGTAGAGCGCAAGAGTTGAAGCTATTCTGACTAAACTTAGCCCGACCCCACGTAACCGAGCGTAGCCTGGCCCATTATAACGTGCCGGGACCACATTCGCTGGCCTTTCCAGGACGAAGCTAAAAACGCTAGAGCACTCTAGGGCGTAGGATTCCACCTAACAGCAGACTACACCACTAATGTCGTAGCTATCCTCTCCTAGCCTAACCAACCGTAACATAACCGAACGTAACCTAA
>NW_016974625.1:0-253 GCF_001483705.2 Eufriesea mexicana | reverse complement strand
TACAGATACAAGCAGATTGTGGTAGCACACAAGAGGGCGCAGATGTGCATAGAATGGCAGTGTGCGGCGCAAAAGTCACAGATATCCTAACCTAACACGACGCAACGTAACCAAACCAAACGTAATCCATCTCAACCTTACGTGGGGCGACCACTATTGCTTAACTCGCCAGGGCGAAGCAGAGCATATGCGAGCATACTAGAGCGCAGAAATCCAGCCTACATCTGTATATAGCCAAAAGTCAAATCCATCC
>NW_016974624.1:0-808 GCF_001483705.2 Eufriesea mexicana | reverse complement strand
GGTTGGAAATTTCAATTTTATTTACATTTTCGAGTAAAATCGCGGTGCGTTAAGTTTCTTGCATAAATAAGGAGGAAAGATTCCATTGGCGTGCTATAGGCATTGCAATGCTATAGAATCTGGTTGTAAAATTCAATTTTGTTGATATTTTCAACTAATACCGTGGTGAGCTAACTTCCTTGCATACGTAAGGAGGAAAAGTACTTTTGGAGTCCTATATCCACCGCAATGCAGAAGAATCTGTCCGGAAAATTTAATTTTATTCACATTTTTGGCTAATATCGCGGTGAGCAAACTTTCTTGCATAAACAAGGAGGAAGAATTCTATTGGCGTGCTATACCCGCTGAAATGCAGCAGAATCCGGCTGGAAAATTCATTTTTTTGACATTTTCGTCTAATATTGTGGTGAGCTGACTTTCTTGCATAAACAAGGAGGAAAGATTATATTGGCAAGCTATAACCATTTCAATGCTATAGAATCTGGACGGAAAATTCAATTTTATTGACATTTTCGAATAATATTGTGGTGCGCTACCTTTCTTGCATAAATAAGCAGGAAAGATCCTTTGGCGTGCTACAGCCATTGCAATGATATAGAATCTGGCTGAAAAGTTCAATACTATTGACAGTTTCGACTATTATCGTGGTGAGCTATCCTTCAGGCCTAAATAAGCAGGGTGGATTCTATTGGCGAGCTATAGCCACTGCAATGCTATAGAATCTGCATGGTAAATTCAATTTTATTGACATTTTCGGCTAATATCGTGGTGAGTAAGCTTTCTCGCATAAATATGGAAGAAAGATTCT
>NW_016974623.1:0-1580 GCF_001483705.2 Eufriesea mexicana | reverse complement strand
TATGTCAAGGGATAATTACAATTCCATGTCCGTGGTTGGTACATGCAACAATAGAGCACACTCACCGCAGAATGAATACGTTCAGTGGTGATTTAGATACTGTTTCAATTCTCGAATGACAAAGGACTGCCCCTGTCCAGCTGGAGACATCAATACTTGACAAAACAGTGCTGATAACAGCCATCATTGGAGTCCTTTAGCCGTCGCACTAATTTGTTCAGTTGTAATTTATGTTTAGCGGTAATTTTAGAATAATTAATATGCAGTACCATTATGGCTAGAGATATGTAACGTTGGCAGTACGGTACTCAGCACATCCACCATCGGTCCACTGTTGCCGTTGAATTAACATGTTCGAACATGACGAATATACTACAGCAATTCTAGAGTGACAAAAGAGATATCCGCTTTAGCTCGAGATATTGACAGTTGACATAACAATGCCGGGTACAGCAAACATCACAGTACTGCAGCCGCTGCATTAACCTGTTCAGTGACGATTTATATTCCAAAGTTGTTCTAGAATAATCTATGTATGCGACGGTTAATGCTACAGGCATCTAATGGCCCCCTTACCTAATTTGGTGCATCCACAAACAGGGCAATGTAGCCACTGGATTAAGGTCTTTGGTGATGACTTAAGTTCTGTTTCAATTCTAGAACGATGAAGGACGGGAACGTTGCCGCTCGAGATGTTAACAGTTGTCGAAACTGTAATGAGTAAAGCTATCACCACAGTACCGTTGCCGTTGCTATAATTTCCCCAAATATAACTTTTGTTTAACAGCAATTCTAGAATAATTAATGTATTGCACTGCTATGGCAGCAGATGTTTACATATGACAGTACAGTACTTAGAACATACACCAACCTAGCTGTTGGAGTAACCCGTTTAATGATGATATAGTTTCTATGCCAATTCCTGGATGACAGAACACAGATCCGTTGTAGCTCGAGATACTAGCGATTGACATAACGGGACTTAGCACAGCCATCATAACAGTACTGCAGCCGTTGTATTAATCTGTCCTCTGATGATATAGCTTCCACAGCAGACCAAGGGTAATAAATGTAAGCATCTGTTATGGTTAGAGATACTAACAATTCTCAGTACGATAGTTGGTACATTCACCAAGAGATCACTGTAGCCATTGGAATAGTCTGTTCGGTGACGATTTACATTCTCTTGCAATATTTGAGTGAAGCGCACTCACCCATTACATCTCGTGACAATAGCTGTTGTCAAAACAGTACTGAGTACAGTCACCGTCGCAGCACTTTAGCAGTTGGAATAAATTGTTCTCCGATATTTTATGTTTAACGGCAATTCTACAGTAATCATTGCATATTACGCTTATGGATACAAACACTTACAGTTAGGAGTTCGGTACGAGGTACTTGCTTCAACTGAGCAATGTAGCCGATGAATTAACCTTCTCAATGATGATATAGATCCTATAACAATCCTAGAAATACACAAGACTTTTCCGTTTTAGCTCGTGATATTAACGAGCAACATGAAAGTATTGAGAAAAGCAATCATGACTGTACATTAACCGTTAGAAAAATGTTTCACTGAA
>NW_016974622.1:0-1363 GCF_001483705.2 Eufriesea mexicana | reverse complement strand
AAGTATGAAATATATTATTGGCGAGCTATAGCCATGGCATTGCTATAGAATCTGGCTGGAAAACTCAATTTTGTTGACATTATCGACTACTATCGTGGTGACCGAACTTTCTTGCATATACAAGGAGGAAAGATTCTACCGACGTACTCGAGTGTTAGCGATGCTATAGAATCTGTCTGGCAAATTCAATTTCGTGACATTTTCGGCTAATATTGTGGTGACCTAACCTTCTTGGATATATAAGGAGGAAAGATTCTACTGGCGCACTATTGTCTTTGCGATCATATAGAATCTGGCAGGAAAATTCAATTTTATTGACATTTTCGACTAATATCGTTGTGAGCTAGCCTTCTTGCGTGTTTGCGTGAATAAGGAAGAAATATGCTATTGACGCGATATATCCAATGCAATGCTACAGAATCTGGCTGGAAAACTCGATTTTATGGACATTTTCGACTGATATCGTAGTGAGCTACCTTTCCCGCATAAAGAATGAGGTAAGATGCTATTGGCGTGTTATAGCCATTGCACTGCTTTAGAATCTGTCTGGAAAATTCATTTTTATTGACATTTTCGACTGATATCGTTGTGAACTTGCTTTCTTCCATAAATAAGGGTGAAATATACCATTGGCGTGCTAAAGCCATGGTAACGCTATAGAATCTGGCTGGAAAATTTAATTTTATTGACATTATCGACTACTATCGTGGTTACCCAACATTCTTGCATATAGAAGCAGGAAATGTTCTACTGGCGTACTATGGTCTCTGCAATCCCATAGAACCTGCTGGAAAATACAATTTTAATGACATTTTCGGCTAATATCGTGGTTACCTACCTTTCTTACATAAATAATGATGAAATATATTATTGGCGTTCGATAACCATGGCATTGCTATAGAATCCGGCTGGAAATTTCAATTTTATTGACATTATCGACTACCATCGTTGTGACCAAACTTCCTTGCATATATAAGGAGGAAAGACTCTACTGGAGTACTATAGTCACTGCAATCCTATAGAATCTGGCTGGAAAGTTCAGTTTTACTGACGTTATCGTCTGGTGTCATTGTGAACTAACTTTCTTGCATAAATAAGGGAGAAATATACTATTGTCGTGCTTTAGCCTTTGCAATGCTATAGAATCTGGCTGAAAAATAAAATTTTATTGACATTTTCGATTATTATCGTGGTGACCTATCTTTCTTGCATATACAAGGAGGAAAGATTCTACTGTCGTACTATACTCATTGGAATCCTATAGAATCTGGCTTGAAAATTCAGTTTTATTGACATTTTTGACTAATATCCTGGTGACCTATCTTTCTTGCATATGTAAGGAGGGAAGATACTATTGGCGTGC
>NW_016974621.1:0-429 GCF_001483705.2 Eufriesea mexicana | reverse complement strand
GGCAACGGAATTTTTTCTCCTTACTTATGCAAGGAGGTTACCTCACCACGATATTATTCGAAAGTGCCAATAAAATTGAATTTTCCATCTAGACTCCGTAGCACTGCGACGGGTATAGCACGCTAATACTATCCTTCACCCTTACTTAAGCAAGAAAGATAGCACACCCCGATATAAGTCGAACTTGTCAATATAGTTTTGTCTTCAAGCCAGATTCCGTTGAACTGCAGCGGCTATAGCACGCCATTTTATTTTTCTCCCTTATTTACGCAAGAAAGATAGTTCACCACGATATTATTAGAAAATTTCAATAAAACTGAGTTCTCCAGCCATATTCTATTGCACTGCAATGGCCATAGCAGGCCAATACAATATTTCCTCCTTATTTACGCAGCGAGGTTAGCTCTCCACAAAATTATCCGAAAAAGT
>NW_016974620.1:350-965 GCF_001483705.2 Eufriesea mexicana | reverse complement strand
AAGGCGTTAGGCGATCTAATCACCAAGCTATGACAGCTTATATGTTTTGAGTAGACCTATTCTGTGGCAAGTAGATGGCTGTACCTGCCATTCGATTGAAGGCGGTAAGCGATCTACTCACCAAGCTATAACATTTTATAGATTTTGGATAGACCTATTCTCTGGCAAGTAAATGACTGTACTAGCCATTGGATTGAAGGCGTTAGGCGACCTATTCACCAAGCTATAACAGATTATAGATTTTGAATAGACATATTCTCTGGCAAGTAGATGGCTGTACTTGCCATTGGATTGAAGGCGTTAGGCGACCTATTCACCAAGCTATAACAGATTATAGATTTTGAATAGACATATTCTCTGGCAAGTAGATGGCTGTACTTGCCATTGGATTGAAGGCGTTAGGCGATCCATTCACCAAGCTATAACAGATTTTAGATTTCGAATAGACCTATTCTCTGGCGAGTAGAACACTGTACTTGCCATTAGATTGAAGGCGTTACGCGATCTATTCACCAAGCTATAACATGTTATAGATTTTGAATAGACATATTCTCTGGCAAGTAGATGGCTGTACTTGCCATTGCATTGAAGGCGTTAGGCGATCTATTCACCATG
>NW_016974620.1:0-231 GCF_001483705.2 Eufriesea mexicana | reverse complement strand
TCTCTGGCAAGTAGATGGCTGTACTTGCCATTGGATTGAAGGCGTTAGGCGATCTATTCACCAAGCTATAACAGATTATAGATTTTGAATAGACCTATTTTCTGGCAAGTAGATGTCTGTACTTGCCATTCGATTGATGGTGGTAGACGATCTACTCACCAAGCTATGACAGACAATAGATATTGAATAGACCTATTCTCTGGCATGTAGATGGCTGTAATAGCTGTTGGA
>NW_016974619.1:0-501 GCF_001483705.2 Eufriesea mexicana | reverse complement strand
CAGCCATCTAGTTGCCGGAGAACAGATCTATTCGAATTCTATAACCTGTTATAGCATGGTGAAAAGATCGCTTAACGCTTTCAATCCAATGGCAAGTACTGCCATCTACTTGCGGGAGAATTGGTCTATTCAAAATCTATAATCTGTTGTAGCTTGGTTAATAGGTCGCGTAACGCCTGCAACCAATGGCATGTACAGCCATCTACATGCCAGAGAATAAGTATATTCAAAACCTATACTGTGCCAATGCTTGATGAATAGATCGCCAAACGCCTTCAATCCAATACCAAGGACAGCCACCTAGTTTCCAAAGAATAGGTCTAGTCAGAACCTATAACCCGTAATATCTTAGTGAATAGATCGTATAACGCCTTCATTCCAATGGCAAGTACGGCCATCTACTTGCCAGACAATAGGTCTATTCAATATCCATAGTCTGTTATATCTTGGTGAATAGATCGCCAAACGCCTTCAATCCTATGGCAAGTGCTGCCATCTACT
>NW_016974618.1:0-679 GCF_001483705.2 Eufriesea mexicana | reverse complement strand
TAACATGATCTCCTCGTCCCTGAGGAGGGCAGCAATTGAGGTTTCGGCACGTTAGGAATAGTTCGGCTACGTTTGGTTTCTTTAAGTTTGGTTTGGTTTGGACCGGATGGCTTTCACTTTTGTGCTATAATCTGCGATACGTTGAATATCTGCACTCTACTGTGCTCTAATATCTTCTGCTTGGCTATGTGGTGACCAGCAATGCTGGTCTCGGCACGCAAGGTTAAGTCAGGTTACACATGGCAAGGCTAAGTTGGGATAGGTTTGGTTAGTATTACATCGCCCATTGTGCTATACACTGCTATTTGGTCGATATCTGTGCACTGCATTGCTCTACAGGCATCTGCTTGTCTCTGTGAAAGCCAGTAACAGCGGGCGTGGCAGGTTTGCTTGTGTCATGTTACGCTTGGTAAGGTTATGTTAGGTAAAGTTTGATGGATGTCTTTGTCCTGTGTGTCCTTCGGTCGATACCTGCGACTTGCATTGCTCTACAAGCATCTGCTTCACTTTGAGGAGGCCAGCAATAGTGATCGTTACTCGTTTGGTTTAGCTAGGTTACCTTTGCCTAGGTTAGGTTTGGGTATGTTTGGTTGGAATGGCTTCGACTTTTTTGCTGTACAATGCAATTCTGTGGATTTCTGCTCCCTACATTGCTCTACTATACTCTGTTCGACTCTCC
>NW_016974617.1:0-701 GCF_001483705.2 Eufriesea mexicana | reverse complement strand
GTAACATAACCAAACGCGGGGTAAATCAAGCTGACGTGCCGGGACCACTATTACTGGCCTCCAGAGATTCTAGCAAAGTACAGTAGGGCAATGTAGAGGGTAGAAATTCGTCGAAAAGCAGTGTAGAGCACAAAATTCAGATATACCCTGTCCATGCCTTACCTAACAAAGACCAACTAAACGTACCATAACTCAACCTTACGTGTCGCGACCACTACTGCTGGCAACCCCAGAGGGTAGAGGATTATTATAGAGCACAGTAGGCCACAGAAGTCCAGAGAATATCTGCGTGGAGCACAAAAGTCAAGGATACCCTAACCTAGTCCAACTTAACCGAACCTAGCCGTACGTAATATAACTCAACCTAACTTGCGGCGACCAGCATTGCAAGCCTCCATATTGTTAAGAAGGGCACATTAGAGAAGGCTAGAATGCAGAAATCCATAGAATCGCAGTGTACATCGCAAAAGTCAAGGCTATACTGGCCTAACCGAGCCAAACTTAGAATACACAACCGTAACATAGCTCTAACTAACCGCCATACACCACTATTGTTGACCTCCCCGTAAAACGAAGCAGAATACACTAGAGCACAGTAGAGGGCGGAAATTGGACGAATAGCTGGGTATAGCAGTAAAGTCGAAGCTATCCGGACATAACCGAAGCTAACGTGACCTAACCAAACGTTTCCTATCTCAAAC
>NW_016974616.1:1570-2656 GCF_001483705.2 Eufriesea mexicana | reverse complement strand
GGTCTCCACAGAGCCAAGCAGAATATACTAGAGCACAGTGGAGGGCAGAAATCCGCCCCATACAAGTGTATAGCTTAAAAGTCAAAGACATACTAAACTACGCTGGCAAAACCTAACAAAGCAAAACGTGGCATAACTCAACGTAACGTGCCGAGACCAGAATTTCCGGCCTCCCCAGAGCCAAACAGTGCAAATTAGAGCACAGCAGAGCGCAGAAATCCATCGAGTAGCACTGTGAAGCGCAAAAGAGAAAGCTATCCCGTCCTAACCTAACAAATCGGAACATAATCGAACGTGACATATCTCAACCTAACGTGCCACGGCCACGATAGCTGACATCTCCAAAGGCGAGTCGCGCATAGTGGAGCAATGTAGAGCGCATAAATCCACCGTATAGCAGTGCATAGCAGAAACGTCCTGCTTACCCTAACCTGACCTGTCCTAACCTAACATAACCGAGCGGAGCCTATCTCAACCTAACGCGCTGAGACCACTATTTCTGGCCTAGCCGGAGCCAAGCAGTATGTAGTAGAGCGCAGTAGAACACCTAAAGTCACCAAATAGCGGCGAACAGCACAAAGGTTCAAGATATCCCAATATAACCTGACCTAACATAACCAAACGGAACGAAGCCTAAAACGAAATATTGCGCACCGACCACAGTTGGTGCCCTCTCCAGAGCGATGCAGAATATATTGCAGCACAGTAGATCGCAAAATCCACCGAATAGCGGTGTACAGAAGAAAACTCGAAACTGTCATATCCGAACCTAGCCTAGCGTAACATTACCGAAGGTAACCTGACTCAGCCTAGGGTCCCACGAACACTATTGCTATCAACCCCAGAGCCAACCAGAACATGATAGAGCACAGTAGATCGCAAAATCCACTGAATAGCGGTGTACAGAAGAAAACTCGAAACTGGCATATCCGAACCTAGCCTAGCGTAACATTACCGAAGGTTACCTGACTCAGCCTAGCGTCCCACGAACACTATTGCTGTCAACCCCAGAGCCAAGCAGAACATGATAGAGCACAGTAGAGCGCAGAAATACACCGAATAGCAGTGTGTAGCAAAAAAGGTTAA
>NW_016974616.1:0-637 GCF_001483705.2 Eufriesea mexicana | reverse complement strand
CCCTAACCTAACCAAACGTAGTCTAGCACAACATAACTTTCCCCGACCGTTATTGATGGCCTCCGTGGGGACAAGCAGAGAATATTAGGGGACATTAGAGGGCAGAAATCCAACGAACAGCATTGTGTGGCACAAAGGTCGAAGTAACATATCCAAACGTATCAAGACGTAACATAAACAAACGTAACCTAACTAAACCTACCATGACGAGCCAACTATATCTGGACTCCCAAGAGCTGAGCAGTATATACTAGAGCGCGGTAGGGCGCAAAAATCCACCGCATTGCAGTGTACAGCGATAAAGTCAAAGATACCCAAAACCCTACTTGACCTAGTCAAACCAAACCAATCGTAGCCCAACCCAACATAACGTGCCGAGACCACTATTGCTGCGCTCCCCAGAGCCAAGCAGAAGATGCTAGAGCACTGTAGAAAGCAGATATCCACCGAATAACAGTGTGTAGCACAAAAGACATGGCTATCATATCCTAACCTAGCCAAACGTTGCACGAACATACGTAACCTTATTCAACCTGACGCGCCGAGGCCATTTTTGCTGGCCTCTCCTGAGTCAGGCAAAAGGTATTAGAGGACAGTAGATGGCAGAAGTCCGTGGAATCGCAGTGTACAGAACAAA
>NW_016974615.1:0-488 GCF_001483705.2 Eufriesea mexicana | reverse complement strand
GGTAATATTGTAAAAATTGTGAAATGTTGAAAGTGTCAAGTGCAGTGAAAGTTCTTCTGCAAAAGTTGCGTGGCGAATTTCGAGAAGAAAAGAAAAGAACGATAAGTGCTTAGATTTTAGATTTCCGATGATACAATGGAAGCGGGAAGAAACGAGATGTTCGAAGAGCGTGGTATGGCGATGCAAGAGAACGACGATATTTTCCAGCAAATCGTGGTGGACCGCGCAAAGGAAAAGTCGAAACGCGTAAGAAGAAAAACGACCGATACACTCACAGAAGACAGAATAATGCGAATGAAAGTGGAAAAACTGAAACGAGCGTTAAGAAACGTAAATTTGGAACCCATGGAAAAGAAAGAAAAATTAAGGAGTATGCTCCTTAATACCTAGGAGCACAATCCTAACCTAACTTAACCTAATATTCGTAGCATAACCTAACCTAACCGTGTTAAAGGTAACACAGAAGAAGGTGTCTCTTGTCATCTCTT
>NW_016974614.1:0-458 GCF_001483705.2 Eufriesea mexicana | reverse complement strand
ACCAAACGTTGCCTATCTTAACCTAACGTCCGGAGACCACTATTGGTGGCCTCCTCAGAGCCAGGCAGAAAATATAAGTGAACTGCTGAGCGCAGAAATCCACCGAAAAGCAGTGTATAGCAGAAAAGTCAAGGCTAACCTAACCTAACCGAAGCAAGCCTAACCTGACCAAACGAAATGTAACTCAACTTAACATGCCGCAAACAGTTTCTCTGACCGCCACAGAGTCAGACACATCACATTAGAGGAGAGTAGAGCACAGAAATCCATGGAATCGCAGCTGATAGCAGAAAAGTCGAAAACACCCAAACCCAACCAAAGCTAACATAACAGAGCCAAACGTATCCTATCCCAACCTGATATTCCGTGACACCTATTGCTGGCCTCCCGAGGTGCGAGCAGAGTATAACAGAGCAGGGTAGAGGGCAGACATCTACCTAATAACTGTCCTTGTCTAA
>NW_016974613.1:0-631 GCF_001483705.2 Eufriesea mexicana | reverse complement strand
CTTCAAACCGATGGCAAGTACAGCCATCTACTTGCCAGAGAATAGATCTATTCAAAATATATAGCCCGTTATAGCTTGGTGAATAGATCGCCTATCGCCTTCTATGTAATGGCAAGTACAGCTACATTCTTGACAGGGAATAAGTCTACTCAAAATCCATAATCCGTTGTGGCTTGGTGAATAGACTCAATCCAATGGCAAAGTACAGCCATCTACTTTCCAGAGAAGAGGTCTATTCGAAATCTTTAACCTGTCATAGCTTGGTGAATAGATAGCCTAACGCCTTCAATCCAATGGCAAGTACAGCCGTCTATTTGCCAGAGAGTAAGTCTATTCAAAATATATAAGCTGCCATAGCTTGGTGATTAGATGGCCTAACGCCTTCAATCCAATGGCAAGTACAGCCATCTACTTGCCAGAGAATAGGTCTATTCAAAATCTATATCGTGCTATAGCATGGTGAATAGATCGCCCTTTCAAGATCTATAATCTGCTATTGCTTGGTGAATACATGGCCTAACGCCTTCAAACCGATGGCATATACAGCCATCTCCTTGCCAGAGAATATGTCTATTGAAAATCTATAATCTGTTATAGCTTAGTGAATCCGACGCCCAACGCCTTCAATCCA
>NW_016974612.1:0-1530 GCF_001483705.2 Eufriesea mexicana | reverse complement strand
GAGCCGAGACCACTATTGCTGGTTTCCGCAGCGCCAAGCAGAATATACTACAGTACAGCAGAGTTCAGGAATCCACCGCATTGCAGTCTATAGCACAAAAGTCTGACGTACCCTGCCTTATCCTGACATAACATAAGCTCTCCAAACGAAGTTTAACACAACATAACGTGACGTGACCAGTATTGTTGGGCCCCAAGAGCCAACGGTACATATGAGGGTACAGTAGAAAGACGAAGTCCGTCGAATAGCTGTGTATACGACAAAACTCAAGGCCACCGGGTCATAACCTAGCCAAACGTATCATGAAAAATTTCAGACCTATACAACCTAACGCGCCGAGACCACAATTACAGGCCTCCCCACAGCTAACCAGAATAAACTAGAGCACAGTAAACCGCAGAAATCAGCCGCATTGCAGTGTATGGCACAAGAGTCAAACATAGCTTATCGTAACATAGCCAATCGTAACAAAACCAAACACAGTCTATCCCATCATAACCTCCCGCCGCCACAATTTCTGGCCTCCCCATACACAAGAGGAACACACTAGAGTCCGACAGAGCTCAGGTATCCACCGCATTGCAGTGCACACTACAAAAGTGGAAGATCCCCTTACCTAACCCTGGCCTCCTAGAACTACGCAGAATGTACTACAGCACAGAGCGCAGAAATAAACCTCATTGCAGTGAATGGCACAAAAGCCGTAGATACCATAACATAACCAGACACAACCTAGCCTAACAGAACGTAACGTAGCTGAACATAACGTGCAGCGACCACAGCTCCTGGCCTCCCCATATCCAAGCAGAAAGTAGCTGAGCACAGTAAATCACAGCGGTCCACAGAATGACAGTGTGTAGCACGCAAGTCAAAGCTACCCTTACCAAATGTAGCCTGAACTGACCAAACAAATCGTAACATACCTCAAATTAATGTGGCACGGCCACTATTTCTCTCCTCCCCAGAGTCGAGCAGAGTATAGTAGGGCAATGTAGATCACACGAATCCACCGAATAGCAGTGTATTTTTCAAAAGTCAAGGATATCCTAACCTAACGTGGCCTAACCTAACATAACCATACGTAGCATAACTGAACACCAAGCCGCGGCCACTGCAGCTGGCATCCCCAGAGCAAAGCAGAATACAGTAGAGAAATGTAGAACGAAGGAACCCACCGAAAAGCAGTGTATAGCGCAAAAGTGAAAGATACCCTAACCAACCCATCGTAACATACACTAGCGAAAACAAGCATAACTCAGCCTAACGTGCCGAAACCACGATTAATGGCCACCACAGAGCCAAGCAGGGAATGTTAGTAGGTAGTAGATAGCAGGCATCGGAGTGTAGCAGTTTATAGCACAGATGCCTAGCCATCATATCCTAACCTCACCAAACGTAGCATAACCAATGGTGGCATTGCTCATCCTAGCGTACGAAGACCACTATTGCAGTCCTGCTTGGAGCCATCAGAATATACTGGAAGACAGCAGAGCGCAGAAACCCTCCGCAATGCATTTTGTGGCACAAAAG
>NW_016974611.1:0-515 GCF_001483705.2 Eufriesea mexicana | reverse complement strand
GACAGATTCGTGCTTCCCTGTCAGCTGGACTCTCCTGTCCGTGAAGTAGCTTTGCGTCAGCTTATACAGGTTCTGCGCGCAGTTCCTTCGCTTCAGTTCGTGGCTTTAGGCCACCATACATTATCGAAGGCACCCGATATGTCGAGTGCAATCGCTAAAATGTACTTCCACTCACTCCTCTCATTTATTGCTCCTCGTAGTTTAACAATTGCGTCCTCTGTAGATTTTCCAGGACGGAATCCGAACTGTCGCTCCGATGACAGTATATGATTGTGGAAGAGTGGGGCCATCCTTTTCGCCATTAGCCGCTCCAATAGCTTGCCAACCATCGAGAGCAAGCATATCGGCCTATACGACTTTGGGCTACTTTTGTCTCTGTCCGGTCCTTTGAGAATCGTAACGACGTTTCCGATTTTCCATCTTCTCGGGAAGAATCCCCACTACAAACAGGCGTTGACTATATTCAGTAGCTCTTGGTGAATAGAGCTCCATGCTTCCTGAATGACCTCCGACTC
>NW_016974610.1:0-1007 GCF_001483705.2 Eufriesea mexicana | reverse complement strand
CCTGATTTGCGATTGAGAGGCCCGGAGTCGTGGGATAGGCACGTTGGATTGGGATTGGTTACGGTTCGTTGGGTTAGGTTAGGCCACGTTAGGTTGGCATACCTTGTACTTTTCTGCTTTACAATCCATTGCGGCGGATAGCTGCGGTCCACTGTACTGTATAGTATTCCGCTCGTCCCTGGGGAGGCCGGTCAGAGTAGTCTCGGCCCGCTAGGTTCAGATAGGCTACGTTTTGTTACGTTACGTTAGCTTGGCTCAGGAATTGGTAGATTCGACAATCGTGGTTTACACTATTATTTGGTGGATTTCTACGCTCTAATGCATTCTGGTATGTTCGGCTTCGCTCTGCGGATGCCAGCAATAGTGGTCGCGGCACATTAGCTTCAGTTATTCTACGCTTGATTGGAATAGGTTTGGCCTGCTTAGGTAAGGGCATCTTTGACTTTAATGCTGTACGTTGCTATTTGGTGGCTTTCTGCGCTCTGCTCTGCTGTACAATAGCCTGCGCGACTCTGGGGAGGCCAGCAATAGACGTCAAGGCACGATAGGTTTTATTAAGCTGCGTTTGGTAGTACCACGATTGGTTATGGTAGGTTAGGGCAGCTTTGACTTTAGAGTTATACACCGATTCTTGGAGGATATCTACGATGTACATTACTCTACTGCACTCTGCTCGTCTCTGGGGAGGCCAGTAATAATGGCCTCGGAACGTTAGTTACAGTCAGGCTACGTTTGGCTAATCTGTGTTAGTTCGTGTTAGGTTCGGATAGTTTCGACTTTTGTGCGATACACTTCTATACGTTGAATTTTTGCGCTCTACAGTGCTCTAGTATGTTCTGCTTGGCTCCGGGGAAGCCAGTAATAGTTGTCTCGGCGCGACAGTTTGAGATAGTATACGTTTGGTTGAGTTACGCTTGCTCATGTTAGGTTTAGAAAGCGTTAGCTATTCTGCTGTACGCTGCGATTCCATAGGTTTCTGCGCTCTAGTCTCCACTATTATGCTCTGC
>NW_016974609.1:0-560 GCF_001483705.2 Eufriesea mexicana | reverse complement strand
AAGGTTCTATTGGCGTGCTATAGCAGTTGCAATGATCTGTTACCTGGCTGGAAAATTCAATTTGAGTAACATTTTCGAATAATATCTTGGTGAGCTGCCGTTTTGCATAAATAAGGTTGAACATCCTATTGGCGTGCTATTGCCATTGCAATGCTTTAAAATCTGGATCTGAAAGCCTATTTTATTGACATTATCGACTAATATCGCTGTGCGCTAACTTACTTACATATGTAAGGAGGTAAGATTCTGTTGGAGTGCTAGAGGAATAGCAGTGCCTTAGAGTCTTCCTGGAAAATTCATGAAAATTCAATTTTATTGGCATTTTCACTAATATCGCGGTGACCTAACTACCTTGCGTAGGTAAAGAGGAAAGATACTTTTGGCGTGCTATATCCATTGCAATGCTGTAGAATCTGGCTGGAAAATACAATTTTATTGACCTTTTCGACTAAAATCGTTGTGAGCTAACATTATTGCATAAATAAGGATGAAAGATACAATCGGCGTGCTATAGCTGTCACAATCCTATAGAATCTGGCTGGAAAGCTCAATTTTGTTTA
>NW_016974608.1:0-1126 GCF_001483705.2 Eufriesea mexicana | reverse complement strand
TGCTATAGCCATTGCAATGCAGTAGAATCTGGCTGGAAAATTCAATTTTATTGACATTTTTTAGTTATATCGTGGTGAGCTATCTTTCCTTCATAAATAAGGATAAATGATGCAATTGGCGTGCCATAGCCATATCAATGCTATGGAATCAGTCCGGAAAGGACAATCTTATTGACATTTTCGACTAATATCGTGGCGAGCTAACTTTCTCGCTTAAACAAGGTGGAAAGAATCTATTGGCGTGCTAAAGCCTTTGCAATGCTATAGAATCTGGCTTGAAAGTTCAACTTTACTGACAGTTTCTACTAATATTGTGGTGAGCTAACTTTCTCGCATAATTAAGCAGGAAAGATTCTATTGGTGTGCTACAGGCATTGCAATGCAATAGAATCCTCATGGAATATACAATTTTATCGACATTTTCGACTAATATCGTGGTGGGATAACTTCCTTCCATAAATATGGAGGAAACATACAATTGGTGTACTGTAGCCGTCGCAATGCTATAGAATCTGGATGGAAAGTTCAATTTTATTGACAATTTCGACTAACATCGTTGTGAGCTAACTTTCTTGCATAAACAAGGAGGAAAGATTTTATTGGCAAGCTATAACCATTTCAATGCTATAGAATCTGGCGGGAAAATTCAATTTTATTGACATTTGCGACTGGTATTGTGTAGAGCTAGCTCTCTTGCGTAAATAAGGAGGAAAGATACTTCTGGAGTGCTATAGCCATTGCAATGCCGCAGAATTTGGCTGAAAAATACAATACTATTGACATTTTCGGGTAATATTGTTTTGTGCTAACTTTCTTGCATAAACAAGGAGGAAAGATTATATTGGCAAGCTATAACCATTGCAATGCTATAGAATATGGCGGGAAAATTAAATTTTATGGACATTTGCGACTATATTGTGTTGAGCTACCTCTCTTGCATAAATAAGGAGGAAAGATTCTATTGGCGTGCTGTAGCCATTGCAATGCTCTGGAATCTGGCAGGAAAATTCAATTTTCCTGACATTTTCTACTAATATTTTGGTGAGCTACCCTTCCTGCATAGATAAGGAGGAAAGATCCTTCTGGAGTGCTATAGCCATTGCAATGCTGCAGAATCTGGCTGGAA
>NW_016974607.1:0-561 GCF_001483705.2 Eufriesea mexicana | reverse complement strand
CAGCATTGCAATGGCTATAGCTTGCCAATATAATCTTTCCTCCGTGTTTATGCAAGAATGTTAACTCACAGCATTAGTCGAAAATGTCAATAAAATTGAACCTACCAACCAGATTCTACTGCAATGCAATGGCTATAGCACTCCAGAAGGATCTTTCCTCCTTATTTATGCAAGAAAGTTAGCTCTACACGATATAAGTCGAAAATGTCAATAAAATTGAACCTACCAACCAGATTCTACTGCAATGCAATGGCTATAGCACTCCAGAAGGATCTTTCCTCCTTATTTATGCAAGAAAGTTAGCTCTACACGATATAAGTCGAAAATGTCAATAAAATTGAACCTACCAACCAGATTCTACTGCAATGCAATGGCTATAGCACTCCAGAAGGATCTTTCCTCCTTATTTATGCAAGAAAGTTAGCTCTACACGATATAAGTCGAAAATGTCAATAAAATTGAATTTTCTGCCCAGATTCTACACCATTGCAATGGCTGTAGCACGCCGAATGGATCTATCCTCCGTACTTATGACAGGAAGCTAGCTCACCACGATATTCA
>NW_016974606.1:0-531 GCF_001483705.2 Eufriesea mexicana | reverse complement strand
ACTAGCCATTGGATTGAAGGCGTTAGGCGACCTATTCACCAAGCTATAACAGATTATAGAATTGAAGAAATCTATTCTGTGGCAAGTTGATGACTGTACTAGCCATTGGACTGAAGGCGATAGGCGATCTATTCACCATGCTATAACATTTTATAGATTACGAACAGACCTATTCTCTGGCAAGTAGGTGGCTGTACTTGCCATTGGATTGAAGGCGTTAGGCGATCTATTCACCATGCTATAACATTTTATAGATTACGAACAGACCTATTCTCTGGCAAGTAGGTGGCTGTACTTGCCATTGGATTGAAGGCGTTAGGCGATCTATTCACCATGCTATAACATTTTATAGATTACGAACAGACCTATTCTCTGGCAAGTAGGTGGCTGTACTTGCCATTGGATTGAAGGCGTTAGGCGATCTATTCACCAAGCTGCAGATGGTCATATATTTTGAATAGACCTATACTCTGGCAAGTAGATGGCTGTACTTACCATTGGGCTGAAGGCGTTAGGCCATCTATTCACCAA
>NW_016974605.1:312-577 GCF_001483705.2 Eufriesea mexicana | reverse complement strand
TGTCTACAGCAAAGCAATGGATTCTTCCCCCATTGTTTGTGCAGAAAAGCTTGCTCAACAGGACACTGGTCGAAAATGTCAATAAAATTTAACTTTTCGGACAGATTCCATTGCAACGCAATGGCTACCGCAATCCAATAGAATGTTACCACGTTATTTACACAGAAAAGCCTGCTCACATCAATATTTGTCGAAAATATTAATAGAATTGAACTTTTCAGTCAGATTCTATTGCAATGCAATGGCTATAGCAAACCAATGGCAT
>NW_016974605.1:0-215 GCF_001483705.2 Eufriesea mexicana | reverse complement strand
TGCAACGCAATGGCTACAGCAAACCAATAGGATCTTTCCTCCTTATTTATGTAGAATATCTTGCTCACCACGATATTAGTCGAAATTGTTATTAAAATTGAACTTTTCCGCCAGATTCTATTGCAATGCTGTGGCTATAGCAAGCCAGTAGTACCTTACCTCGTTGTTTACGCAGAAAAGCCTGCTCACATCAATATTTGACGAAAATATTAATA
>NW_016974604.1:0-568 GCF_001483705.2 Eufriesea mexicana | reverse complement strand
CTATAGAATCTGAATGGAAAATACATTTTTATTGACATTTTCGACTAATATCGTGGTGAAATAGCCTGTATTGCATAAAGAAGGACCAAATACTCTTTTGGCACGCTATGACCACTACAAAGCAATAAAATCTGGGTTGAGAATTCAATATTATTGACGTTCTCGACTAACATCGTGGTGGGCTAACTTTCGTGCATAAATAAGGAGGAAAGATACTAGTGGCGTGCTGTAGCAATTGCAATGCTACGGAATCTCGCTGGTAATGAAAATGCATTTTTATTGACATTTTCTACTAATATCGTGGTGAAATAACTGTATTGCTTGAATAAGGATGAAATACTCTATTGGCGCGCTCTGGCCGTTACAATGCTATAGAATCTGGCTGGAAAATACAATTTAACAGACATTCTTGACTAATATCGTGGCGAATTAACTTTCTTGCATAAATAAGGATGAAATATTCCATTGGCGCGATACGTTCATTGCAGTGCTATAGAATCTGGCTGGAAAATTCAATTTTATTGACGTTCTCGGCTACTATCGTGGTGAGCTAATTTTGTTGCATAAA
>NW_016974603.1:0-893 GCF_001483705.2 Eufriesea mexicana | reverse complement strand
ACAGTAGAGAAATGTAGAGAGCAGAAATCTACCGTATTGCAGTGTATAGCCCAAAAGTCAAAGTCATCCTGTCCTAACATATCCAAACGTAATATAATCAAACGTATCCTTACTAAACCGAACGTACTGGCCGCTATTGCTAGGATCCTCAGAGCCAAGCGGAATACACTAGAGCACAGTAGAGCGCGGAGAGCCGCCAAGGAGCAGCGTGTAGCAGAAAAGTCAAATACCTCCTAATCCATCCTGATCTAACCCAACATATCCAAACGTGGGCTATCTATACCTAACGAGCCGAGGCTACTATTTCTGGCTTCCACAGTGCGAAGAAGAACCTATTAAAGCACAATAGAGCGCAGAAAACTAACGAATGGCAGTGTATTGCACAGTAGTCATGGCCAACATAACCAAACCTAACCAAACCTAATATAACTCAACTTATCGTGTCACGACCACTGTTTCTGGCCACCCTACGGACGAGCAAAGTATAGTAGGGTCAAAGTGGAACGCAGAAATCCACCGAACTGCCGTGCATAGCGCAAGAGTCAAAGTTACCCTCTCCTAACCTAACCAATCGTAGCACAACCAAACGAGATCTAACGCAACTAAAGTTCAGCGACCACTGTCGCTGGCTTCCCCAGAATAGAGCAGAGTATCTTATTGCACGGCAGAGAGCAGAAATTCACCGAATTTCAGCCTATGCCAAGAAAGTCAAAGCTATCCTAAACTAAACAAAACAAACCGAACCCAACCGAACGTAACCTAACACAACATAACGAGCCGCCGCCACTATTTAAGGCCTCCCCAGTGCAAAGCAGAGCATGCTTGATCGAAGTAGTTTGCAGAAATGCGCCGAATAGAAGCGTGTAGCACAAAAGTCAAGGATACCCCAGACT
>NW_016974602.1:0-812 GCF_001483705.2 Eufriesea mexicana | reverse complement strand
CAATAAAATTTAATTTTCCAGCCGGATTCTGCAGCACTTCAGCGGGTATACCACGCCAATAGAGACCTTCCTCCTTATTTATGCAGGAAAGGTAGCACACCACGATATTAGTCAAAAATATCAATAAAATTAAATTTTCCAGACAGATTCCTCTGCATTGAAGTGGCTATAGCACTCCAAAATGATTTTTCCTGCTTACGTATGCAAGGAAGTAAGCTCAACACGGTATTAGTCGAAAATGTCAATAAAATTGAATTTTCCATCAAGCTTCTATTGCATTGCAATGCCTATAGCACGCAATAGAAACTTTCCTCGTTATTTATGCAGGAAAGATGACTCACCACGATATTAGTTGAAAATGTCCGTAAGCTTGAACTTTCCGGCCATATTCTACAGCATTGCAATGGCTATAGTACGCCAAAAGGATGCCAAAAGGATCTTTTCTCCACACTTATGCAAGGAAGCTAGCTCACCACGATATTGGTCGAAAATGTCAATAAAAATGATCTTTCCAGCCCGATTCTGCAGCATTGCAATGGCTATATACGCAAAAAGTGTCTTTCCTCCTTACTCATGCAAGGAAGTTGGCTCACCACGAAATTAGTCAAAAATGTCAATGAAATTGAATTTTCCTTTCAGCTTCTATTGCATTGCAATGCCTATAGCACGCCAGTAGAATCTTTCCCCCTTATTTATGCAAGAAAGGCAGCTCACTACTATAATAGACGAAAATGTCAATAAAATTGAATTTTTGCAGCCGGATTCTACAGCATTTCAGCGGGTATACCACGCCAATAGAATCCTTCCTCCTT
>NW_016974601.1:0-517 GCF_001483705.2 Eufriesea mexicana | reverse complement strand
TCACGACTGCTATTGCTGGTCTTACGTGAGCTACGCAGAGTACAGCAGAGCAATGTAGATCGCCGCAGTCTTCCGGATAGCAGAGTATAGCACAATAGCTCTTTTAACAAAACATAACCTAACCTAACATAACCGAACACGACATAACACATCCAAACGTGCCGCGAGCACTACTGCTGGCGTCCACAGAGACAAGCAATGTGTGATACCGCAATGAAGTACGCAGATGTCCATAGAATAGCAGTGTGTATCACAAAGGTCGAAGTTATCCCAACCTAACACATAGTAGCCTAACGTAGCCTAACGTAATATAACAAAACCTAACGTGCCGCGTCCACTATTGCTGGTCACCCAGAACCAATCAGAGCATATTAGAACAATGTAGAGCGCAAAAATCCACCGATTTTCGGAGCATAGCACAAAAGTTAAGGCTACTATTTCCTAATCAAACCAAACGTTTCACAGCGATACGTAATCATTCTCAACCTAACGCGCCGATGCCACTATATTACTTGCC
>NW_016974600.1:0-1108 GCF_001483705.2 Eufriesea mexicana | reverse complement strand
GACTAATATCGTGGTGAGCTGACTGTCTTGCATAAATGAGGAGGAAAGATCTCATTGGCATGCTACAGCTATTGCAATGCAATAGAAACAGGATGGAAAATCCAATTTTATTGTTATTTTCGCTTTCGAAAAATATTGTGTTCAGCTACCTCCCCTGTATACATAAGGAGAAAGAATTCTATTGGCCTACTGCAGCCATTGCAATGCTGTAGAATCTGTCTGGAAAATTCAATTCTATTTACATTTTCTGCTAATATCGTGGTGAGCTAATTTTCATGCATAAATAAGGAGGAAAGATTTTATTGGCGTGCTACAGCCATAGCAATGTTCTAGAATCGGCCAGGAAAGTTCAATTTTATTGTCATTTTGGACTAATATCGTGGTGAGCTGCCTGTCTTGCATAAATAAGGAGGAAAGATTCCATTAGCGTGCCGTAGCCATTGCCGTGCTATAGAATCTGGCTGGAAAATTTAACATTATTAACATTTTCGACTAATGTAGTGGTGAGCTAACTTTCGTGCATAAATAGGGAGGAAAGATTCTATTGCCGCGCTATAACCATTGCATTGCTGTAGGATCTCGTTGGAAAATTCAATTTTACTGACATTTTGGACTAATATCGTGGTGAGCTAATTTTCTTGCGTAAATAAGGAGGAAAAAGGTATTGGCGTGCTATGGGCATTGCAATGCTATAGAATCAGGCTAGAAAATTCAATTTTATTGACATTTTCGAGTAATATCGTGGTGAGCTTACTGTCTTACTGTCTTGCATAAATAAGGGGGAAAGATTCCATTAGCGTGCTATAGCCATTGCAATGCTATAGAATCTGGCTGGAAAATGCAACTTTATTAACATTTTCGGCTAATATAGTGGTGAGCTACCTTTCGTGCATAAATAAGGTGGAAAGATTTTATTGGCGTACTATAGCCGTTGCAGAGCTATAGAGCCGGATGGGAAATTAAATTGTATAGACATTTTCGACTAATATAGTGGTGAACTTACTTTCTTGCAGAAATGACGTGGAAAGAAAAGATTGGTGTGCTGTATCCACTGCAATGCTATAGAATCTGCCTGGAAAATTCAATTTCATTGACATTTTCGACATAT
>NW_016974599.1:0-989 GCF_001483705.2 Eufriesea mexicana | reverse complement strand
TATGTGTGAATGAACGAATGCACGGATGTACCGATGTATGGATGCAAGGATCTCTATACGTATGGATGTATGGATGGCTGAATGTTTGAGTGGATGGATGTATGAATGGAAGGATGTATGGATGTATGTACGGATGTATGTATGCATGTATGTATGTTTGTATGGATGTATGGATGTATGGACTTATGGATGTGTGTATGTATGAATGTATGGATGGGTGTATGGATGGATAGATGTATGGATCGATGGATGTATGGATGGGTGCTAGTATGGATGGATGGATGTATGGTACGATGGATGTATGGATGGGTGGATGTATGGATGGATGGATGTATGGAAAGGTGGATGTATGGATGGATATATGTATGGATGAATGGTTTTGTGGATGGATGGATGTATAGATGGATTGAGGTATGGATGGACGGATGTACGTATGTATGAATGGATGGATGTATATATGTTCCGATGTATGGATTTATGGATGTAAGGTTGTGTGGGTGATTGGATGTATGGATGGATGTATGTGCGAATGGCAGGATATAAGGATGGATGGATGTATTGGTGTACAGGTGTTAGGATGCATGAATCTATGGTTGTATGGATGTATGTATGTATGGTTGTATGGATGGATGGACGTATCGAACGATAGACGTACGAATGGAAGGATGTATGGATGTATGGATCTGTGGATGTTTGGATGTATGCATGGATGTATGTATGGGTGCATTTGCGGATGTATCTATGGATGTATGTATGGATGAGTGTATGGAGGTATGCATGCATGTATGGATGTACGTATGGATGGATGAGTGCATTTATGGATGGATTTATGGGTGTATGGATGTGTGGATGTATGGATGTACGTATGGATGAATGTGACGGTGTATGTATGGATGTATGTATTGATGTCTGTATGGATGCATGTATGTATGGATGTATGGATGGCTGGACGTATGAGTGGATGGATGTATGGGTGGATGGATGTATGG
>NW_016974598.1:0-556 GCF_001483705.2 Eufriesea mexicana | reverse complement strand
GCATTGCAGTGTACACATGAAAAGTCAAACCTATCCTGACCTAAGCTGACCTAACCTAAGCTACCCAAACGTAGTGTAACACCACATAACCATACGAGAACAATATTGCAGTCATCCACAGTGCCAAGCGGATTATTAGAGCACACTAGATAGCCGAAATCCACCGAATAGCAGTTTATAGCGCAGAAGTCTGGGCTATCTTATTCTAATCTAACGAAACGTAACCTAAGCACACTTAACACGAAAGAACATAACAAGCCGAGACCACTACTGTTGGCCTCCCCTAAGCCAAGCAAAATATACTAGAGCAATGTAAAGCGCAGATATCCACAGCACTGCAGTGCATAGCACAAAAGTGGATACACATAACCTAACATGTCTTAACCTAACCTTTCCAGACGTAGTGTAACCCAACATAGCGTGTCGAGACCAAAATTGTTGGCCTCCCCAGAGCCAAGCAGAAGACATTAGAGCGCAGTAGGAAGCAGAAATTCGCCGAAAAGCTGTGCATGGCACAAAAGTCATGGCCATCCTCACCTAACCCAAACAAAGCTAT
>NW_016974597.1:0-487 GCF_001483705.2 Eufriesea mexicana | reverse complement strand
ATGTTATGCTGAGTCAGACTTCCTTGGTTAGGTTACGGTGGTTCAGGTTTGGTTAGGGTATCTATGACTCTTGTGCTGTACACGGCAATGCGATGGATTTCTGCGCTGTACTGTTATGTAGTACATTGTGCTTGTCTCTGTGGAGGCAAACAATTGCGGAATCGTTTTCAGTTTGTGTTAGGTTAAGTTCGGATACGTTGCGTTTGGCTAGGTTGGGGTGGGCTACTTCATTCTTCTTGCCATTCACTGCCATTCGGTGGATTTCTGCGCTCTAATGTGCTCTCATCTCCTCTGCCTGGCTCTGAGGATGACACCAGTAGTGGTCTCCTCGTGTTACGATGTGTTAGACTACGTTTGTATATGTTAAGTGTAGCTAGGTTAGGATAGCCTACTTTGTCTTTCGTGCTAAGCACTGCTTTTCGGTAGATCTCTGTGATCTACGGTGCTCTACTATATTCTGCTTGGCCCCGAGAATGCCAGTAGCTGT
>NW_016974596.1:0-631 GCF_001483705.2 Eufriesea mexicana | reverse complement strand
TAAACAAACGTAACATAACTGAATCTAACGCCCCGCAACCACTATGGCTGGCATCCCCGTGTCCAGCAGAACACACTAGAGGACAGTAGAGCTCCGAAATCCATAGAATCGCGGTGTATAGCACATAAGTGGTAGCTACACAGACTCCACCCAAGAAAACATAAACCAACCAAGCGTAAGCCAACACAACGTTACCATCCGAGGCAACAATTTCTGCGACCCACAGAGACAAGCAGAATATACTAGAGCATACTAGAGCGCACAAACCCACCGAAAATCTGTGTATAGCACAAAAGTCAAAGAAACCCTATCCAAATGTATACAACCTTAACATAACCAAACGTAACATAACTAAACCTAACGAACCGCGACCACTGCAGCTGGCCTCCCTAGAGCCATGCAGAAAATATTGGAACACAGTGGAGCGCAGAAATCCGTGGACAGCAGTGTACAGCGCATAAATACGGCATAACCCAATCCAACCTGACCGATCCCAACCTACCCAAACCTGTTGTAACTCAACATAGCGTGGCGAGGCCGTAGTTGCTGCCATACCCAGAGCCAGGCTGGACGTGTTATAACGCAGTAGGGAGCAGAAATCCACCGAATAGCAGTGTACAGCACAAAAGTC
>NW_016974595.1:0-604 GCF_001483705.2 Eufriesea mexicana | reverse complement strand
CTAAGCACTTTAGGTTGCGTTAGGTCAAGTTTTGTTATGTTACGTTTAGTAAGGTTTGGGCATGATAGATTTGACTTCCCTGGTACACACAGCTATTCGGAGGGCTTATGGGCACTACCGTGCTCTAATATGGTCTCTTTGGCACCGGCAAGACCAGCAATTGTGGTTTCGGCACGTTAGGTAGAGCTAGGATACCTTCCGTTAGTTACCTTCCGTTAGGTTACGTTTGTTCGGGTTAAGTTTGGAGAGCTTTGGCTTTCTTGGCAAGGACAGTCATTACGTGGAACCCTGCGCTCTACTCTGCACTGCTATACTTCGCTCGACCCCGTGGAGGCCAGCAATAGTGGTCACAGCTCGTTAGGTTGAGTTAGGTTACGTTAGGGTAAGTTACGATTTGTTAGGTTAGGAGAGTATTGCTTTCAGTTTTGTGCCCTACACTGCCATTCGGCGGTATACTGCACTCTACAGAGCTCTAATATGTACAGCTTTGCTCTGGGAACGACAGTAATAGTAGTTTCTGCACATTACGTTAAGTTATGCTACGTTTGGTTAGGTCAGGGTATCTTTGAATTTTGTGCTTTACACAGCAATGCGTCGGATTTCT
>NW_016974594.1:0-1871 GCF_001483705.2 Eufriesea mexicana | reverse complement strand
ACCTAGCCGAACGTAACATATCCAAACGTAGTTTAGCTCGACCTGTCATGACGAGACCACTACATCTGGAATCCGCGGAGTAAAGCAGAATATACTAGTGCGTACTAGTGCACAGTAGAACTCAGAAACCCGCAGAGAGCTGTGTACAGCACGCAAGACTTGGCTATCCTACCACATCCTCACCAAATGTAACAAATCCAAGCGTATCGTAACTGAACCTTACACGCCGAGGCCACTACAGATGGCGTCCCCAGGTCCAAGCAGAATATACTAGAGCGCAGCAGGGCCCAGAAGTCCACCGCATTGCAGTTTATAGCACAAAACTCGAACATAGCCTGACATAACCTGACCCTACACTACCTACCCAAACGTAGTGTGACTAAACATGACCTGGCGAGACCAACATTGCTGGCCACCTCAGAGCCACGCAGAGCATATTAGAGCACATTAGAGCGCAGATATCCACCGAACAGCAGTAATTGGCACAAAAGTCAATGTAGCCAGTCCTAACCTAGCCAAACGTGACATATCCAAACGCAGCCTAGCTCAACGTAACATGACGATACCACTATTGCTGGCCTCCATTGAGACAAGCAGGATATACCACAGCACAGCAGATCGCAGAAATCCATCGCATTGCGGTGTTTAGGACAAAAGTCATATGTATACTAACCAAATATAACCTAACCACTGATGTTCGTCGCCGAAGAGTCTAGCAGATTATAGTAGATCAATGCAGGTCGCAGAAGTCCACCGAATGGTAGTGCATAGCACAAAAGCCAAAGAAATCCTTACCGAGCATTCCCAACCTAATCTAATGAAACGTAACGCAAAATAGCCTGACGTGCCGAGGCCACTATTACTGGCCACCGAAGAGCCAAGCAGAGCATATTGGAGCACATTGGAACGCAGGAGTCCACTGAATAGCTGTGTGTAGCGCAAAGGTCAATGTAGCCTATCCTAGCCTAGCCAAGCGCAGCATATCCAAACGTAACCTATCCAAACCTAACATGACGAGACAGATATTGCTGGTCTCCACAGAGACAAGCAGAATGAACTAGGCCACAGCAGTGCGCAGAAATCCACCGCAATACTGTGAATAGCACAAAGGTCGACGACGCCCTGATCTAACCTGACGTTACCTAACGTAACCGAACGTAACTTAACAAAATCCAACGTAAACAGACCACTATTGCTGGCCTCCCCAGAGCCAAGCGGAATATACTAGAGCACAGTAGAGCGTAGGGATCCGCGGATAGCAGTGTATAGCACAAAAGACTTAGCTATCCTACCATTACCTCACCGAACGTGGCATACCCAAGCGTAGCATAACACAATCAATCGTGCCGCGACCACTATTGTGGCCTCCGAAGCGCCAAGCATAATACAGTAGAGTACAGTTGAATGCAGAAGTCCACCGAACAATAGTGTATACCACGAAAGTCTGAGCTATCCTTACCGAACTTAACCTAACCCAGACCATCCAAACGTAACATAACTCAAACTAACGTGCCGAGACCAATATTGTTGACATTCCCAGGGCTAAGCAGAACATAGAGGAGCACAGTAGAGCGCAGAAATTTACCGAATTGAAGTGTGTTGCACGAAGGCCTAAGTTATCCTGACCGAGATTAACCAAAAGCCTACCCTTACCAAACGTAACCTAACACAGCCTAGCGTGCCGAGGTGGCTATTGCTGGCCTCCACAGAACCATGCAGAAAGTATTAGAACACAGTAGATCGCAGAAATGCGCGGATAGCAGTGTGCAGCACAAAAGACGAAGATACTCTCACCAAAACTTCTCTCACCTAACCTAATGTAACGGAGCATTACTCAACATAACGTGCCGCGACCACTGCTGCAGGCGATC
>NW_016974593.1:0-247 GCF_001483705.2 Eufriesea mexicana | reverse complement strand
TGCCTTGAACCAGCTCTAATACTGCTCTCGACATTGATACCGAATCACTCTCGAACACTGTGCGAACACTGATTTTGACGGAGATTCAAATCCTGAGTGCCGAAAAACTCGTGTTCGGTGACCCGAGACAATAAAGAGGTTTGACGAATATATACAACTGCTGAATAAATATAGAAATTACCGGACCCTAAATTATTCAGTATTTAGGACCTGACTATTAGGAGACTGTAGGTCTAGGTTTTCTAGA
>NW_016974592.1:0-358 GCF_001483705.2 Eufriesea mexicana | reverse complement strand
AGAAAGTTATCTCAACACCATAGTAGCCGAAAATGTCAATAAAATTGAATTGTACAACCACAACCTATATCATTGCAATGTCTACAGCACGCCAAGAGTATCTACCCTGCTAATTTATTCAGGAAAGGTAGCTTACCATGATAATTGTCGAAACTGTCAATAATATTGATCTTTCCAGCAAGATTCTCTAGCATTCCAAAGCCTATAGCACGCCAATAGAACCTTTCCTCCTTATTTGTGCAAGATAGTTATCTCTCCACGATATTATTCAAAGATGTCAATAAAATTAAATTTACCAACCACACTCTATATCATAGCAATGTCTACAGCACGCCAATAGAATCTGCCCTGCTCATTT
>NW_016974591.1:0-987 GCF_001483705.2 Eufriesea mexicana | reverse complement strand
TTGTGTTAGAATACGTTTGGTTATGTTAGGTTTGTTTGGGCTAGGTTAGGTTATCATTGACTCCCGTGCTATGCACTGCCATTCTACGGACCCCTGCGTTCTACTCTCCTCCTATACGCCCTGCTTGGCGACGGGGATATCACCAATTGTGGGCTAGGCTCTTTAGGCTGGGACTGGTTGCATATCGCTAGGTATTGTTAGGTCATATTTGGTCAGGATGTCTCTCCCTTTTGTGCTATATAATGCTATTCAGAAGATTATAGCGTTCTACACTGCTCTTATATACTGTGCTCGACGCTGGGAGGCAAGCAATAGCGGTCGTGGCGCGACAGGTTGAATTAGGTTCCGATGGGTAGGGTTAGACTAGGTTACGTTTGGTCAGGATGTCTCTGACTCTCGTGTTATACAAGGCTACTCGGAGGATTTCTACGGTCTACTGTGCTCTAAGGTATCCTGCTTGACTCTGGTGACGCCAAGAATAGAACTCTCGCTTCGTTATCTTTGGTTAGGCTACGTTTGGTTACGTTATGTTTGTTTGGGTTAGGTTTTGGTAGATACGTCTTTCGTGGTATACACGGCGATTCGGTGAATTTCTACGCGCTGCTGTGCACTAGTTGTGCACTAGTACGTTCTGCTTATCTCTGTGGAAGCCAGTAATGGTGGTCTCGGCACGTGAGGTTCTGATAGGGTACGTTTGGCTGTGTTATGTTAGCCTTGGTTAGGTTTGGATAGATTTGACTTTTCAGCTATACACTACGGTTGTATGGATTCCTGCGCTCTGCTTCCCCGTATTATTCTCTGCTTGGCTCTACGGGGTTCAGGAATACTGGTCGCGGCACGTTAGGTTGAGTTAGATTACGTTTGGTTCGTGAGATTAATTCTTGTTAGGCTAGGAAAGCTTTGACTTATGTGCTCAACACTGAGATTCTATGGAGTTTCGTGCTCTACTGTGCTCTATCATGTTCTGCTTGCCTCTGGAGAAGCCAG
>NW_016974590.1:0-542 GCF_001483705.2 Eufriesea mexicana | reverse complement strand
CCATTGCAGTGCTACAGAATCTGGCTGCTAAATTAAATTTTATTGACATTTTCGGCTAATATCGTAGTGCGATAACTTTCTTGTATAAATATGGAGGAAGGATACTATTGGCGTGCATTATTGGCGTGCTGTAGCCATTGCAATGCTATAGAATCTGCCTCGAAAATTCTATTTTATTGACATTTTCGACTAATATCGTTGTGTTGTAACATTCGTGCATAAATATGGAGGCAAGATTCTATTGGCCAGCTATAGCCATTGCAATTCTATAGTATCTGGATGGAAAATTCAATTTTATTGACATTTTCGACTAATATCGTGGCGAGCTAACTTTCTTGCATAATTAATGAAGAAAGAATCTATTGGCGTGCTATAGCCATTACAATGCTGTAGCATCTGTCTCGAAAATTCAACTTTATTGACATTTTCAAATAATATCGTGGTGATGTAGTTTTCTTGCCTAAATACAGAGGAAAGAATCTATTGGCCAGCCATGGCCAATGCATTACTATAGAATCTGTCTGGAAAATTCAATTTTATTA
>NW_016974589.1:0-1351 GCF_001483705.2 Eufriesea mexicana | reverse complement strand
GTTTGATTATGTTAGTGTAGGATCGCTTTGACTTTTGTGCTACACATTGAAATTCGATGAACTTCTGCGCTCTGCTGTGACCTTGTATACTCAGATATGCTCTGGGAAGGCCAGGAGCAGAAGCGGCGGCACATCAGTTTTAGTTAGATCACGTTTGAACAGGTTATCATTGTTTGGGTCCGTTATGGGGATCTTTGACTTTTCTGCTATACCCTGCGATCATATGGATTTCGGAGATATCGTCTCCTCTAATATGCTCTGCATGGCGATGGGAAGGCCAGTAATAGTGGTCCCGGCACGTTAGGTAAAGTTGTCCTACGTTGGGTTAGGATACGTTTGCCTTTGTTATGTCTGGAAGGATTTGGATCTCTTGGTATACTGTTTTATGCGGCGGATTTCCGCGCTCTGCTGTCGTCTGCTATACTTTGCTCGACTCTGTGCAGGCCAGCAATTGTTGTCGCGGCAGGTTATATTCAGTCAGTCTACGTTCGCTTAGGTATGGTTAGGTTAGGTTAGTTTAGGATACCTCCGTTTGTGCTATACAACTCGATTTGGTGGTTTTCCGCGGCCTACTGTGCTCCAGTATATTCAGCTTGTCTCTGGGGATGACAGCAATGGTGGTCTCGGCACGTTATGGTAAGATGTGTTACGTTTGGTTATATCGCGTTTGGATAGCTTAGGATAGGATAACGCTGACTACTGCGTTATGCACTGCTATTCGTAGCATTTCTACGCTCAGCATTGCTTTGTTATACTCTGCTAGTCTCTGGGGCTGACAGTAATAGTGTTCTCCGCACGTTAAGTTGGGTTAGGCTACGTTTGGTAGGGTATGTTTGGATAAGTTAGTATAGGATACCATTGACTTTTGTGCTATACACTGCTATCTGGTGGATTTCTGCGCCCTACATTCATATCCTGTACTCTGCTCGACTATGTGGATGCCAGTAGTAGTGGTCTCGGTACGTTAGGTTGAGTTAAGCTACGTTCGGTTATGTTACGTATGGTTACGTTAGGGTATTGTAGCATCGACTACTGTGCTATGATCTGCGATTCTACGGATTTCTGCGCTCTACTCTCCCCTCATATGTTCCGCTTGGCCATGGGGAGGGCAGCAATAGTGGTCTCGGCACGATGGGTTTAGTTATTCTACATTTGGTTAGGCTAGGTTAGGTCTGGTTAGGATAGGAAATGTTTGAATTCTGTGCTATACACTGCTGTTTGGAAGACTTCTGCGCTCTACTGCCCTCTAGTACACTCAGCATGGCTCTGGGGAAGTCGGCGGCAGTGTTCTCGGCACGGTATGTTCAGTTTTGGTACGTTAGGTTAGGTTAAGCTTGTTTGGGTTAGGTTT
>NW_016974588.1:0-605 GCF_001483705.2 Eufriesea mexicana | reverse complement strand
TTGGGCTTGGTTGGGATAGATTTGACATTTGTGCTAGACACTGATATGCGGACGATTTCAGTTTCTCCGCTATACTGTGCTTAGCTCTCGTGTGGCCAGCTATAGCATTCGTCGAACGTCAGTATGGGCTACGTTACGTTTGCCTATAGTACGTTTTGATACGTTAGGACATGGTAGCTTTGACATGGACATGGTATTCGATGGACTTTTGTGCTCTACTAGGCACTAACATGCTCTGCTTGGCCCTGAGGATGCCGGCAGTAGTGTTCTCGGCACGATAGTTTGAGTTAGGCTTCGTTTGTCTAGGTAAGGTTTTGTCTAGTTAGGTCAGGATTCAGGATATCTTTGACTTTTGTGCTATACATTGCTATTTGGTGGCTTCCTGCGCCATACTGTGCTCTACTATACTCTACTCGATTTTGGGGATACCAGCATCAGTGGTCATGACTGTATATCATTCCTTAAGATACGCTTAGGAACGTTGCGATTGGTTAGGTTAGGACAGGGTAGGTTCGACTTTTGTGGTATACACCGCTATTCGGTGGATTTCTGCGCTCCAAGTTTCGCTGCTATACTCTGCTCGGCTCTGTGGCGACTAGCAATAG
>NW_016974587.1:0-644 GCF_001483705.2 Eufriesea mexicana | reverse complement strand
GTCCATACATACATCCATACATCCATGCATACACCCATACACTCATCCATTCATACATCCATATATACATCCGTAAATGCATCCATACATACATCCATGCATCCATCCATACATCGATCGATCCATACATCTATCCATCCAAACATCCATCCATACATTCATACATCCACACATCCATAAGTCCATACATACATACATCCATACAAACATACATACATCCATACATACATCCATACATACATCCATACATCCATCCATCCATACATCCATCCACTCATACGTCCAGCCACTGATACATACATACATACATGCATCCATACATACATCAATACATACATCCATACATACATCGTTACATTCATCCATACATACATCCATAAATCCACACATCCATACATCAATAAATTCATCCATCCATGCCCTCATCCATCCGTACGTACATCCATACATCCACGCATACCCCCATACACTCATCCATACATACATCCATAGATACATCCATAAATGCATCCATACACACACACATGCATGCATCCATCCATACATCCATCCCTCCTTACATACATACAGATATACATCCACACATCCTTACATCCGTACATCCATACATTCGTACATCCATACATTCGTACATCCATACATAC
>NW_016974586.1:0-326 GCF_001483705.2 Eufriesea mexicana | reverse complement strand
CAATTTTACGCGGAAATAAGATTTTTCATATATAATGAAAATAAGTGCATAAGTGAAAAAAAAGGAATATTGAGAAATTAATGGAAATGAAATAGTAATAAGTTAGAATTTATGAAGCCATGGTGTAAAGTGCGAAAATATGTATATGTCATTACGTCATTTATCGGACTATTAACGAAAGATCCCCAGTCGCGTCGCTTCGGACCGACCGATATGGACGATCCCAGTCGTATCATTTCCAACCGGCCGAAGAGGACGAACGGCAGTCGTATCGGTTCAGACCGACTTTAAGGACGATCTCGGCTCTGACCTATGCTAACAACAAA
>NW_016974585.1:665-874 GCF_001483705.2 Eufriesea mexicana | reverse complement strand
TCCATGCTTATGCCAGGAAGCTAGCTCACCATGATATTAGTCGAAAATGTCAATAAAGTTGCAGCTTCCAGCCAGATTCTATAGCATTGCTATCCTTATAACTTGCCAATATAAGCTTTCCTACTTGTTTATGCAAGAAAGTTAGCTCACCGCGACATTAGTCGAAAATGTCAATGATATTGAATTTTCCATCCAGATTCTATAGCATT
>NW_016974585.1:263-540 GCF_001483705.2 Eufriesea mexicana | reverse complement strand
GCAGCATTGGAATGGCTATAGCACGCCAAAAGGATCTCTCCTCCATACCTATGCAAGGAAGTTTGCTCACCACGATATTAGTCGAAAATACAATAAATTTGAACTTTCCAGCCAGATTCTGCAGCATTGCAATGGCTACAGCAGGACAAAAGGGTCTTTCCTCCCTATTTATGCAAAGAAGTTGGCTCACCACGCTATTAGTCGAAAATGTCAATAAAATTGAATTTTCCAGCAAGATTCTACAGCATTGCAATGGTTATAGCTTGCCAATATAATC
>NW_016974585.1:0-225 GCF_001483705.2 Eufriesea mexicana | reverse complement strand
CGAAAATGTCAATAAAATTGAATTTTCCAGCAAGATTCTATAGCATTGCAATGGTTACGGCTTGAAAATATAATCTTTCCTCCTTATGTATACAAGAAAGTTAGCTCACCACGATATAAGCAGAATATGTCAATGAAATTGAACTTTCCAGGAAGATTCTACAGCATTGCAATGCCTATAGCACGCCAATAGATTCTTTCCCCCTTGTCTATGCAAGAAAGTCAA
>NW_016974584.1:0-733 GCF_001483705.2 Eufriesea mexicana | reverse complement strand
GCACGTTACGTTGAGTTAGGCCACATTTGGACTGGTTAGAATTGGTCAGATTGGGTTAGGGTATCTTCGACCTTTGTGCTTTATACTGCAATGCGCCGGGTTTCTGCGCACTACTGATGTAGCATATTCTGCTAGGCTCTGGGGATTTCAGCAATTGTGGTCTCGGCACGTTATGTTGCTTTATGCCACGTATGGTTTGGTTATATCTGTTTGGGTTGGGTTTTCACAGCTTTGACTTTCTTGGTGTAGCCTGCTATTTCGTCGTTTCCTGCGCTCTACTGTGTTTTTATGCGCTCTACTTGGCTCTGGGCAGGACAGTAATACCGGTCAGGGCTTGTTAGGTTGGGATAAGTTGCGATTGGTTAGGCTACGTTTGTTTGGGTTAGGTTTGGATAGCTTTGACTTTCTATTCTTAGACTGCAATTTGGTGGATTTCTGCGATCTGCTCTGCTCTACTATGCTCCGCTCTAATCTGGGTAGGCCAGAAATGATGATCTCGCCTCGTTAGGTTTAGGTAGTCTACGTTCAGCTTTGATTGGTTCGGCCGTATAAGGCTTGGATGCCTTCGACGTTTGTGCTATTGGCTGCTCTTTGGAGGCTTTCTGCGAACTGCTGTGCTGTAGCATGTTGTACTTGGCTCTGGGCAATCTAACAATAGTGGCATCGGCAGGTTAGGTTGTGTCAGATTAGGTTCGGTTAGGTTAGTTTGCGTTGGATTAAGTAAGGGTGGCTT
>NW_016974583.1:0-1552 GCF_001483705.2 Eufriesea mexicana | reverse complement strand
CAGCAATGGTGTTCGCGGCACCCGTGCCTGGGATACGTTACGTTTGGTTATATACGTTTGGTATGTTGGGTGAGGACGGCTTTCTCTCTTATGCTATAAACTGCTGTTCAGTGGATTTCTGCGCTCCACTGAGCTCTAGTATTATCTGCTTGGCTCTCAGGAGGCTAGCAATAGCGGTCTCGGTATGTTAGGTTGAGTTGTGCTGCGCCCGGTTGTATACGTTTGGACAGTTTCGCAGAGAATAGCATCGACTTCTGTGCTAACACTGCCATCCGGTGGATTTCTGCTCTCCATATTGCTCTACTATGCTCTGCTCATTTTTGCGGACGCCAGCAATAATGGTCCAGGCACGTTAGGTTGGCTTATGCTACGTTCGGTTGTGCTACGTTCGGTTAGGTTGGGCCATGATAACTTTGACTTTTGCGGTTTAAACTGGTTTCGGTGGACTTCTGCGCTCCACTGTGACCTAATATGCGCTGCTTTGCTCCAGAGGGGGCAGAGATATCTGCCACGGCTCATTATCTTGCATTAGGCCACGTTTGGTTATGTTATGTTCGTTTGGCTCAGATTTGGATAGCCCTGACTTTTCTGCTATGACCTGCGGCCTATGGATTTCGGCTCTCTCCTCTAATCTAATATGCTCTGCTTGGCTCTCCTGTGGTCAGAAATACTGGTCACCGCACGATAGGTTGCGTTATGTCATGTTTGGGTGGGTTAAGTTAGGTTACGTTTGGCCGGGGTTGCTTTCACTTCTGTGTAATACACTGATATTCGGTGAACTTCTGCGCTCCACTATGCTCTAACATGTTCCGCTTGGCTCTGTGGAGGCCAGCAATTGAGGTCTCGGCTCGTTAGGTTTAATTATTCTACGTTTGACGAGTTTGGGTTTGGCCCGGTTAGGGTAGTGTATCTATGACTTTGGAGCTATACATAGCTATTTGGTGTCTTTCCGCGCTCCACTGTGCTCTACTATACTATGCTCGGCTGTGCGGATGCCAGCTATAGTGGTCGCCATCGTGGCAGGTCGTGCTGGCCTGCGTTTGGTTATGTCACTATTTGTTAGTTTAGGATAGGATAGATTTGCCTGTTGTGCTATACGCCGCTATATGGCGGATTTCTACGCTCTAAATTGCTCTACTATAATCTGCCCGTCTCAGGGGTGGCCAGTAATTGTGGTCTCTGCGCGATGGTTTGAGATAGAATACGTATGGCCATGCTGCGTTTGACTATGTCAGGACCGGGTAGCTTCGGCTTTTGTGCTGTACACCCCTATTCGGTGGATTTGTGCGCTACAAATAGCTCTAGTTTGCCTTGCTTGGGTCTGGGGAGGCCAGTAATTGCAGTCTCGGCACGTTATTTTGAGTAGGGCCACGTTCGGTTACTTTGGGTTGGGACTCTTTGTGTTCGGATATCCTTCACCTTTGCGCTATGCCATGCAGAGCGGTAGATTACTGCATTCCGCAGTGCTCTAGTATATTCTGCCCGGCTATGGGGAGGCAAGCAATAGTGTGTAGCACAAAAGACAGAGCTACCCTAGCATAACCTAACCGAA
>NW_016974582.1:0-538 GCF_001483705.2 Eufriesea mexicana | reverse complement strand
GTATAGTAGAGCAATGTATAGTGTATATATCCAACGAACAGCAGTGCATAGCACAGAAGTTAAGGCTATCCTTTCCTACACTAGCAATACGTAACTATAGCCAAAGGTATACAACTCAAAGTAACACGCATGGCCACCTCAGATTCGAGTTGAGTGTAGCAGAGCAGGGTAGAGCGCAGAATTTCTCCGAATAACAGTATAAAACACGAAAGTCAATGCTAACCGAATCCCACCCAGACAAACATTTCCCAACCAAACGTTGCCTAGCCAAACCTAACATGCTGTGACCACTATTGCTGGCCTACCCAGCGATATGCAGAACATATTAGGGGAGAGTAGGGCCCAGAAATCCATAGAACCGCAGTGTACAGCAGAATAGTCACTTATATCCGAACCAAACCCAAACTAACGTAACTTAACCTTACGTGCCGCAACCACGTTTTCTGGTCTCCCCAGCGATATGCAGTTCGTATTGCAGGACGCTGCGGCACAGAAATCCATATAATCGCAGTGTATAGCAGAAAAATAAAAGCTATCC
>NW_016974581.1:0-539 GCF_001483705.2 Eufriesea mexicana | reverse complement strand
ACCTAACGCAACGTGACTTAGCCTAACCTAGCAAAGCGTTACCAATCCCGACGTTACGTGCCTGGCCAACTATTGCTGGGCTCCCCGTCGCCAGACAGGGCATATTATGGGATAGTGTACCGTAGAGGTCCACGGAATGGCAGTGTCCAGCACGAAAGTCATATATATCCTCGCCTAGCCTATCCAAGCCTAATACAACCAAACGTAACGTATCTAAACCTTACGTGCCTACACGTTATTGCTGACCTCCACATATCAAAGCAGAATATACCAGAGCACAGTAGAGCGCAGAAATCCGCAGCACCGCACGGTAAACCACAAAATCCTTAGCAAACATGACCTAATCTAATCTAACCAAACGTAGTCTAACTTAGCCTATCGTGCCGAGACTAAAATCGCCGGCACACCGGAGCCAAGTGGAACATACTGGAGCACAGTAGAGCACAGATATACACCGGATAACAGTGTATAGCACAAAAGTCACTGCTACCCTGGCCAAACCTAACCAACCTTACCAAACCGAACGTAACATGACACAA
>NW_016974580.1:0-282 GCF_001483705.2 Eufriesea mexicana | reverse complement strand
TCCACATAATAGCAGCGTATGGAACAAAACTCGAGGATGCCCTAACTACGCCTGGCGTTGACCAACATAGACAAACGTAGCATAACTTAACCTAATGTGCGGCGGCCGCTATTAATGGCCCTCGTAGAGCCAAGCAGAGCATATTAGGGCGCATAAGAGAGCAGAGATCCACCGAATAGCAGTGTACAGCATAAAAGTCAGAGTAGCCTAACCTGACCAAGCCAAAGGTATGACAACCAAAGGGAGCTTGTCCCAAACTAACACGACGGTACCGCAGCTTCT
>NW_016974579.1:0-654 GCF_001483705.2 Eufriesea mexicana | reverse complement strand
TGAGTTATGTTACGTTCGGTTATGTCATGATTTGTAAGGGTAGGAAAGTACGGCTTCAACTTTCGTTCTGTACTCTATCATTCGGTGGATTCCTGTACTTTACATTGCACCAATGCACACTGCTCGACACCGGCGAAATCAGCAATAGCGGCCTCGGCACGCTAGGCTGTGTTGGGTTACGCTTCGCTTGACTAGATTAGTCTACGTTTGACTAGGGTAGCTTTGACTTCTGTGCTATACACTGCTAATTGGTAGATATCTGCACTCTGCATTGTTCTGGTGGCATTTGCTTATATCTGGTGAGGCCAGCAATAGCGTTCGTGGCACGTGTGTTTTGGTTATGTTACGTTAGGTTTGGTTAGGTTAGGTTAAGTTTGGTTATGATTGCTTTGACTTTTGTGCTATGCGCTGATATTCGGAGGATTTCTGCGCTCTACCGTGCTCTAGTATATTCTGCATTGCTCTGATGAGGCCAGCGATAGTGGTCTCGGCACGTTATGTTACGATATGTTGCGTTTGCGTATATTACACTTGTATATGTTATTATAGGATAGTTTACGCTCTTGTGCTATACACTTATATTCGGTTGATACCTGCGCCCTACAATGCTCTACTGTACCCTGCTCGTCTCTCGGGATGCGAGCACCAGTGTTC
>NW_016974578.1:349-559 GCF_001483705.2 Eufriesea mexicana | reverse complement strand
AAAGATACTATTGGCGTGCTATAGCCGTTGCAATTCTTTAGAATCTGTCTGGAAAATTGAATTATATTGACAATTTCGACTAATATCGTAGTGTGGAAGCCTTCTTGCATAAATATGGAGGAAAGAATCTATTGGAGTAATATGGCCATTGCAATGCTATAGCATCAGGCTCGAAAATTCAATTTCATTGACATTTTCGACTAATATGGT
>NW_016974578.1:0-256 GCF_001483705.2 Eufriesea mexicana | reverse complement strand
TTCAATTTTATTAACATTTTCGACTAATATCGCGGTAAGCCAACTTTCTTGTATGAATAAGGAGGAAAGATACCATTGGCGTGCTATAGTTATTCCAATGCTATTGAATCTGCCTCCAAAGTTCAATTATATTGACATCTTCGAATAATATCGTGGTGAGGTATCCTTCTTGCATATGTATGGAGGAAGGATCCTCTTGGCCAGCTATAGCCATTGCAATTCTATAGTATCTGGATGGAAAACTCAATTTTATTTA
>NW_016974577.1:325-2034 GCF_001483705.2 Eufriesea mexicana | reverse complement strand
ATTGGCAAGTTCGACTAATATCGGTGTGAGCTAACTTTCTTACATAAATAAGGAGGAAAGATTATATTTGCGTGCACTACCCGTTGCAGTGGTATAGAATCTGGCTGGAAAATTCAACGTTATTGACATTTTCGACTAATATTGTTGTGAGCTATCTATCTTCCATAAATAAGGTAGATAGATTCTGTTGACGTGCTATAGCCATTGTAATGATATAGAACCTGTCTGGAACAATCAATTTTATTGACATTTTCGGATAATATCGTGGTGAGCTAACTTTCTTGCATAAATAATTAGGAAAGGCGCTATTGGCGCGCTATAGCCATTGTAATGCTGCAGAATCTGTCCGCAAATTTCAATTTCATTCTCATATACGACTATTGTCGTTGTGAGCTAACTTTCTTGTGTAAATAAGGAGGAAAAATTCCATTGGCCTGCTATAGCCACTGCAGTGCTACAGAAACTGGCTGGAAAATATAATTATATTGACAAGTTCGACTTATATCGGGGTGAGCTAACTTTCTATTATAAATAAGGAGGAAAGATTCTATTGGCGTGCTATAGGCATTGCAATGGTGTATAATCTGGTTGGAAAATCTAATTTCACTAACATTTTCGGCTAATGTCGTGGTGAGCTTACTTTCTCACTTAAATAAGGAGGAAAGATTCTATTGGCGTGCTATAGCCGTTGCAATGCTATAGAATCTTGCTGGAAAATTGAATTTCTTTGACATTTTCGACTAATATCGTGGTGAGGAAGCTATCTTCCATAAATAAGGTAGAAAGATCCTATTCGCGTGCTATAGCCATTGTAGTGCTGTAGAACATTCCTGGAAAATTCAATTTTATTGACATTTTCGGACAATATCGTGGTGAGCTGACCTCCTTGCATATATAAGGACGAAAGATTCTAATGGCGTGCTATAGTCATTGCAGTGCTATAGAATCTGGCTGGAAAGTTTAATTTTGTTGACATTTTCGTCTGATATCGTGGTGAGATAACTATCTTCCATAAATAAGGTGGAAAGTTTCTATTGACCTGCTATAGCCATTTTAATGCTACAGAACATGTCTGGAGCATTCAATTTTATTGCCATTTTCGCATCATATCATGGTGAGCTAAGCTCCTTGCATAAATAAGGAGGAAATATTCTAATGGCGTGCTATGGCCACGGCAGTGCTATAGAATCTGGCTGGAAAATCTAATTTTACTAACATTTTCTCCCAATATCGTGGTGAGCTTACTTTGTTGCATAAACAAGGAGGAAAAACTCCATTGGCGTGCTATAGCCACTGCAGTGTAAGAGAATCTGGCAGGAAAATATAAATATATTCACATGTTCGACTAATATCGGGGTGAGCTAACTTTTTTACATGAATAAGGAGGAAAGATTCTATTGGAGTGCTATAGCCATTGCAATGATATATAATCTGGACGGAAAATCCAATATTATTACCATTTTCTTCTAATATCGTGGTGGGCTAACTTTCTTACATAAGTATGGAGGAAAGGTTCCGTTGCAGTGCCTCAGTATCTGGCTGCAAAATATATTTATATAGACAGTTTTGACTTAAATCGCGGTGAGCTAAGCTCCTTCGATAAATGAGGAGGAAATATTCTATTGACGAGCTATGGCCATTGCAGTGCTACAGAGTCTGCCAGGAAAATTCAATTTTATTGACATTTTCGAATAATATCGTGGTGCGCT
>NW_016974577.1:0-282 GCF_001483705.2 Eufriesea mexicana | reverse complement strand
TATTGTCGTGCTATTTCCATTGCAATGCTACAGAATCTGACTGGAAATTTTAATTTTATTGACATTTTCGGCTAATATCGTGGTGAGCTAACTTTCTTGCGTAAATATGGAGCAAAAATCCCATTCGCGTGCTATAGCCATGCAGTGCAACACAATCTGGCTGGAAAATATAATTATATTAGCAAGTTCGATTAATATCGGTGTGAGCAAACTTTCTTGCATAAATAAGGAGGAAAGATTCTATTGCCGTGCTACAGCCATTGCAATGATATATTATCTGCG
>NW_016974576.1:0-230 GCF_001483705.2 Eufriesea mexicana | reverse complement strand
TGGTGTTGGGCGGTTTGGTGGTGTGCGGTTACGTTCGGTTAGA
This sequence comes from Eufriesea mexicana, assembly GCF_001483705.2. Taxonomy (NCBI): domain Eukaryota; kingdom Metazoa; phylum Arthropoda; class Insecta; order Hymenoptera; family Apidae; genus Eufriesea; species Eufriesea mexicana. The sequence goes on along the minus strand of NW_016974576.1, from coordinate 187 downwards.
CTACGATTGGTTAGGTAAGAGTGGACAGCTTTGACTTTTGTGCTATACACTGCTATACGGTGGATATATGAGCTCCACTGCGATCTGATATGTTCTGCTTGTCTGTGGGAAATGCAGGAATAGAGGTCTCGGCTCCTCGTGGCCAGTTAGGCTACGTTTCGGTGGGTTAGGTTCTGTAAGGTTAGGT
>NW_016974575.1:0-1357 GCF_001483705.2 Eufriesea mexicana | reverse complement strand
TCTGCGCTCTACTGTTATCTAATATGCCATGCTTTGCTCCGGAAATTCCAGAAGTCATGGCCGGAGCGCGTTAGGTTTGAATACGTTTCGTTTGTTTCGGTTAGGTTTGCTAGTGTCAGGTTGTTTTCGTGCCGTGCACTGCGGTTCTGTAGATTTCTGCGTTCTACTCTTCTCTAATATGTACTGCTAGGCTCCGTGATGGCCAGCAATAATATTTTCGGCACGTCAGGCTGAGATAGGATGCGTTTGGTTATGTTACGTTTGGCTTGGTTAGGATAGGGAAGCTCAGACGTTTGTGCTATACACTGCTCTTCGGTGGATTTCTGCGCTCTACAATGATACACTATGCTCTTCCCGCCTCTCGGGAGACCAACAATAGTGGTAGAGGCACGATACTTTCAGTTATGTTACGTTTGGTTATTTTAAGTTCTGTTATGTTAGGAAACAGTAGCTTAAACTTTTGTGTTACACACTGCTGTATGGTGTATTTCTGCTCTCTACTGTGCTCTAATATATTCTGCTTTGCTCTGGGAGCTCAGTAATTGTGGTCTAGGCACGTTATTCTGCGCTACGATGCGTTAAGTTTTGCTACGTTTTGTTACGTAGGACTAGGGTAGCTTAGACTTTCGCGCTGTAAGCCGCTATTCGGTGGATTTCTGCGCTCTACTGTGCTCTAGTATGACCTGCTTGGCTCTGGAGAGGGCAAAAATAGCAGTCCCGGCACTATAGGATGAGTCATGCTATGTTCGGCTATGTTCCGTCGGTGTACATTAGGCTTGGGTAGCTTTGACTTTTCTGATATACACTGCGATTATAAGGTTTTCTGCGTTCTACTATCCACTAGCGTGTTCCGCTTGACTCTGAGGAGGACAGCAATAGTGGCGCGGCTCGTTAGTTTGTGTGACGCTACGTTGTTTATGCTACGATTGGTTAGCTTAGGAGATGATGGCCATGACCATAGTGATATAGTCTGCTATTAGGTGAATTTTTGCGCCCTACAGTGCTCTAACATTTTCAGCTTGGCTCTGGGAAGGCAAGCAGTAGTGGCCTCGGCACGATAATGTGAGCGATGTTACGTTTGATTGTGTTACGTTTGGTTACGTTAGGGGAGGAGGGCTATGATTTTAGGGCTATAGTCTACTAATAGGTGGATTCCTGCGCCCTACAGTGCTCTAATATTTTCAGTCTGGCTCTGGGAAGAACAGCAATAGTGGTCTCGGAACGTTACCTGGAGACAGCTTGCGTCCGGTTAGGCTTGGTTGGGCTAGGTTTTGCTATGGCAGATTTAAATTTTGTGCTGCACACTGCTATTCGGTGTACCTCTGCGCTCTACTGTGCTCTAGTATGACCTGCATGT
>NW_016974574.1:0-1004 GCF_001483705.2 Eufriesea mexicana | reverse complement strand
ATCCATACATCCACACATCCATACATCCACACATCCATACATCCATAAATCCGTCCAACCTTATAACCATGCATCCACACATCCATACATACATCCATACACACGCTCATACATACATCCATAGATATATCCATACATACATCCGAACATGCATCCACACATCCATTAATACATGCATCCATACATACGACCTTCCATACACGCATCCATACATCCATAATTATATCCGTTCATACATCCATCCATACATCCATACATACATCAATACATACTTCCATACATACTCCCATACACAACCATACATACATGCATACATACACCCTTACATACATCCATACATACATACATACTTCCATACAACCATACATCCAAACATCCACCCATCCATACATCCATCGATCCATACATCCTTCCACTCATACATCCATCCACCAATCCATCCATCCATCCTTGCATTCATACACACATCTACAAACAGATCCATACATACGCGCATACATACATCCATACATACACCCGTACTTCAGTACATCCGTCCATCCATTACACAATAGACCCATACATTCATCTATCCATACAGCCATCCACCCGTACATACGTACATCCTTCGATCCACCCTTCCATACATCCATCCTTCCATACATCCGCCCATCTTAAATCTATCCATTCATACACCCACCCATGTATACATCCATACATCCACACGTCTAATCGTCCATATACCCATCCATTCGTACTACCACCGTTCGACACATCCATCCATCCATACATCCATAAATACATCCATACATCCGTTCTCCCGTACATCCATACATCAACCTTTAAATACACACAACCAGCCATACAGCTATCCATCCATCCATCCATCCATTCATACACCCATCCATCCATACATCCATCGAACCATACATACGTCCATCCATACCTCCATCCACCAATCCATCTATCCACCATTACATCCATACATACATCAAAACATACATCCACCCATACATTCATCCATA
>NW_016974573.1:0-1320 GCF_001483705.2 Eufriesea mexicana | reverse complement strand
AACCTAACGAGCCTCGGTCACTATTTCTGGAATTCCCAGAGCAAACCAGGCAATATTGGACAATAGTAGAACTCAGAAATCCACCGATTGGGAGTGTAAAGCGCAAGAGTCATATCCACCCTAGGCTAACATTACCAAACATATTAGAACCAAACGTATGCAAACACTACCTAACGTGCCCAGACCACTGTTGCTGACCTCCCCCGAGCCAAGCAGAATATCCTACAGCACAGGAGAAGACAGAAATCCGACGCACTGAAGTGCAAAGCACAAAAGACAAAGATACCGTTACCTAATCTGACACAAGCTAACCTAGCCGAACGGAGCCAAGCTCAACCTAACGTGCCGATACCATAGTTGCTGGCATCCACAGAGCCAAGCAGGGCATATTGAAGCACAGTAAAGCGTATAAATCCACCGAGTAGCAGTGTACAGCCCAAAAGTCAGGGTTACCCTCTCTTAACCTAACCAAGTATAATATAAACGAACGCAGCCTAACCAAGCCAAACGTGCCTAGCCAACTACTGCTGGTCTCGCCATCGTCAATCAGGGCATATTAGGGGAGTGTAGAGCGTAGGGGACCATTTGAATGGCAGTTTGTTGCACGAAAGTCAGTGATATCCTAACATAGCCCACAATTACTGGCCTCCCCTTAGCCAAGCAGAGTATAGTAGAGCAATGTAGAGCGAAGAAATCCATAGAATAGCGGTGTATAGCGCAAAAGTCACAGCTATCCTATCCTAACCTAACCAATCGTAACATTACCAAACGTAGCCTATCGAAACCAATCGTGCCTCGGCCACTACTGCTGGCCACCCGAGAACCGAGCAGAGTATAGTTAAGCACAGTGTGGCGCAGAAAGCCACCAAATAGCAATGTATAGCTCACTGGCTAAAGATATCCGAACCTAACCTGGCCTAACCCAACCTAACGGAACGTAGAACAACTAAAGTTGACGTGCCTACACAACAAATGTCAGAGCCACTCTAACTATACGTAGCCTAAGCTGTCCTGTCAGAGAATAACATAGGTAAACATAACGTGCCAAGACCAATATTGCTGGGATTCCCAGTGCCAATCCGACCGCACTAGAGCTCTACAGAGCGCTGAAATCCGCCGAACAGCAGTGTATAGCAGAAAAGTCAAAGCTACCACCTCCAAACCCCGCCGATCGCAACACAGCCAAACGTGAACGAACACAGTATAACGTGCTGCAACCACGATTGACGATGTACCCAGAGCCAAGCAGAACATACTAGAGCAGAGTAGAGCGCAGGAGTCTGCCGAACAACAGTTTAAACCACGAAAGTCGTAGAAATC
>NW_016974572.1:0-295 GCF_001483705.2 Eufriesea mexicana | reverse complement strand
CATAGAATCGCAGTGTATAGCTGAAAAATCAAAGCAATCCGAATTTTACCCATGCCAACGTAAACTAACCGAACGTTACCTAGCTCAAACTAGCATGCCGCGGCCACTATTTCTCGTGGCTCCACTGCATAGCAGAGGATATTACAGCACAGTAGAGCGCAGAAATCCACCGAAAAGAAGTATGTAGCTCAGAAGACGGAAGTATCTTATCCTGCCCTAACCAATCGTAAAACTGCCAACCGCAAGCAATTCCACCCTAACGTGCCAGGACCACTATTGCTGGCCGCCCCATTGC
>NW_016974571.1:0-402 GCF_001483705.2 Eufriesea mexicana | reverse complement strand
ATGGATGTTTGTACGGAAGTATGCATGGATGTATGTATGGATGTTCGGATCGATGGACGTATGCATGGGATAATGTATGAATGGATGTATGTATGGATGTACTGATGTACGAATGTTTGTATGTACGGATGTGTGGATGTAAATATGTATGGATGGGTGAATGGATGGGTGTATGTATTGATGTATGTATGGATGTATCGTTGGTTGGATTTATGTGTGGATGGACGTATGGTTGGATGGATGTATGGATGTATAGATGTATGGATCGATGGATGTATGAATGGGTGTATATATGAATGGATGCATGTACGGCAAGGTGGATGTATAGATGGATGGATTTATGGATGAATGATTGTATGGATGGATGGATGTATGGATGGATTGATGTACGAATGTATGGAT
>NW_016974570.1:0-878 GCF_001483705.2 Eufriesea mexicana | reverse complement strand
CTATGTTGGGGTTGTGTGGCTTCGACTATTGCGCTATGCACAGCGATTCCATGAACTTCTGCGTTCTACTTTCCTCTAACGAGTTCTGCTCGTCCCTCAGGAAGGCAGCAATATATGTCAGGGCACGTTAGGTTGAGTTTGGTTACGCTTGGCTGTATTATGTTTGGCTGTGTTAGGCTGGGATAGCTGCGACTTTCGCGCTGTACACTGCTATTCGGTGGATTTCTGCGCTCTACTCTCCTCTAATATCTTCTGCATGACCCTGACGAGACCGGCAGTATTATTCTAGGCACGTTAGGCTAAGTTACGTTGCGTTTGGTTGCAATACGTTTGTTAGGTTAGGATAGGATACCTTTGACTTTTGTGCTATACGCTGATATTCGGTAGATTTCTGCGCTCTACATTGCGCTACTACAATCTGCTCGACTATGAGGCGGCCAGTAATTGTGGTCTCGGCAAATTAGGTTTGGTTAAGCAACGTCTGGTTGGGTTGCGTTAGTATGGGCTAGGCTTGGATAGCTTTGGCTTTCGCATTTTACACTGTTTTTCGGTGGATGGTGGATTATTGGTATCTACTGTGCTCTAGTATATTCAGGTTGGCAATGGGGAAGCCAGCAGTAGTGCTCTCGGCACTTTAGACTGAGTTAGGTTGCGTTTGGCTATATTACGTTTGGTTCGGTTAGGAGAGGATGCCTTAGACTTTTTTGCTATACACTGCTATACGATGAATTTCTGCGCTCTACTGTGCTATATTATATTCTGCTTGGCACTGGCATGTCCAGCAGTAGTGGTCGAGTCATGTTATTTTGAGTTACGCTTCGTTCGTTTAGGTTACGTTTGCTTAGCCTAGGCCAGGGTAGCCACGACTTTTGTGCTAT
>NW_016974569.1:0-944 GCF_001483705.2 Eufriesea mexicana | reverse complement strand
CTTTTACTTTTGTGTTATGCATTGCTATTCGCTGTGTTTCTGCGATCTACAGCGACATAATGTTCTCTGCTTTACCTTGTGATGGCCAGAAATAGAGGCAGCGGCGTTAACATGCGCGTCAGGTTATGTTGTGTTGCGCTCGTTTATGTTAGGTGGGACAGGTTTTGTTATGATGGCTGTGGCCTTTGTGCTATGCACCGCTGTTCTGTGGATTTCAGCGCTCTACTGTGCTGTAATATGTTCTGCGTGGCACTGGGGAAGCCGGGAAAGGTGTTCTCTGTTCGCTAGGTTTAGTAAAGCTACGTTTGGTTAGGCTTGGTTGGGACAAGTTAAGTTAGGATATCCTTGACATTTGTGCTATACACTGCTATTCGGCGGCTTTCACCGCTCTACCGTGTTCTCTTAAATTCTGCTTGGCTCTTGGGAGACAAGCAACAGCGGTCTCGGCACGTTAGTTTGAGTTACGCTACGCACGCTTGGGTTATGCTAGCTTTTATTGGGTCTGGATAGTTTTTACCTTTTTGCTATACACGGCCATTCTTCTGACTTCTGCGCTCTACTGTGCTATAGTGTGTTCCCCTCAGATCTTGGGAGGCCGGTAATTAGGACCGCGGCACGTTAGTGTGAGTTAGGTTACATTTGGTTAGGTAGGGTCAGATTGGGTTAGGTCAGGGTAGCACTGACTCTTGGGCTCAAAACAACTATTCTATGCACGTCTGCGCCCCACTGTGCTCTATCACACCCTATTGGCCTCCGAGGTCGCCAGCAATAGTGATATCAGCACGACAGGTTGAGTTATATTAATTTTCGTTACGTTAGGTAAGGTTAGGTTTGATCTGGATGGCTTTGATCTTTGTGATATACACTACTGTAAGATGGATCTCTGCTCCCTACTGAGATCCAATATGCTCGGCTTCGCTCTGGGGGTGCCAGCAACTGTGGTC
>NW_016974568.1:0-748 GCF_001483705.2 Eufriesea mexicana | reverse complement strand
TATGTTCTGCTCGTCTCTGTGGACGCCGGTAATAGTGGACTCGACATATTAGGTTGACTTAGGGTACGTTTGGTTATGTCAAGATTGGATATGGTATGACAGGGCATCTTTGACTTCTGTGCTATACACTGCTGTTCGGTGCATTTGTGCACTATAATGTGCTGTAGTATGTTCCGATTGGCTTTGGGGTGGTCAGCAGTAGTGTCCGCGGCAGGCTAGCTTTAGTTCAGTTACGATCGGTTATGTTACGATTGGCTATGCTAGGACATGGTGGCCTTGAGTGTTGCGCTACACACATCTCTTCGGTGGATTCCTGCGCTCGACAGTGCTGTAGTATATTCCGCTTGATACTGGGGAGGCCAGCAATAGTGGTATCGTAACGCTAAGTTACGTTTGGTTACGTTATGCTTAGTCAGGTTAGGATAGGATAGCTTTGACTTTTGTGCTGTAAACTGATATACGATTGATTTCTGCGCCCTACTGTGCTCCAAAATATTCTGCTTGTCTCTGGGGCGGACAGCAATGGTGGCCTTTACGCGTTAGGTTTTGTCAGGTTTCGTTTAGATTGGCTATGTTAGGCTAGGTTTGGTTAGGGTTGCTTTGACTTCTGTGGAATACACTGCTATTCGTTCGATATCTGCGATCTGCATTGCTCTACTCTACTCTGTTCGACGCTGTGGATGCCAGCAATAGTGGCATCGGCGCGTTAGGTAGAGATATATAACGGTGATATGCGATTTGGACGTGT
>NW_016974567.1:0-447 GCF_001483705.2 Eufriesea mexicana | reverse complement strand
AGGACAGAAATGGTAGCTTCGGCACGTTACGTTGAGTCAGGTCACGTTCGGTTGGGTTGGGTAAGGATCAGTTTAGATGGGATTGTTTTAACTTTTGAACTGTTGCTATTTGGTGGATTTCTGCGCTCTTATGTGCTCTAGTGTGTCCTGCTTGGTCCCAGGGTGTGCCGCAATAGCGGTCTTGGCTCGTTAGGTTGAGTTAGGCTATGTTTGGTTATGCCACGATGGGACGGGTTAGGAGAGGATAGGTTTGACTGTAGTGCTATAGCCTGCTATTATGCTGATTTCTGCTCCCTACAGCGCTCTAATATTTTCAGTTTCGCTCTGTGGGGGCTGCAATGGAGATCTCGGAACGTTAAGTTCAGTTATGTTACGTTTGGTTACGTTACGATTGGTTAGGTTCGCAGTGGGTAGCTTTGACATTACTGTTATGGTCTGCTATTAGGT
>NW_016974566.1:0-332 GCF_001483705.2 Eufriesea mexicana | reverse complement strand
GAGCTAACTTTCTTGCACAAATAAGGAGGAAAGATTCTATTGGCGTGCTATTACCATGGCAACGCTATAGATTTGCGTAAGTAAGGAGGAAAGATCCTCATGGCGTGTTATAGCCATTGCAATGATCTGGAATCTGGCTGGAAATTTCAATTTCATTGATATTTTCGACTTATATCGCGGTGAGCTAACTTCATTGCATAAATAAGGAGGAAGGAATCTTTTGGCGTGCTATAGACATTGCATGCTATAGAATCCTCCTGGAAAATGAGATTTTATTGACATTTTCGACTCATCTCGTGGTTAGCTTACTTTCTTGCATATATAAGGAGGAA
>NW_016974565.1:0-281 GCF_001483705.2 Eufriesea mexicana | reverse complement strand
TGCTTGGCTCTGGGGACGCCAGAAAAACTGGACTCGGCACGTAAGGTTATGTTAGTGTTCGTTGGGTTACGTTACATTTGACCAGGTTTGGGAAGGATGGCTTTGACTTTTGTACTATACACTGCTATACCGATGTTTTGTGCTCTCCACTGTGCTCTAATAAGCCCTGCTTGGCTATGGAGAGGCCAGTAGTAGTGCTCTCGGCACGTTAGTCTTAGATATGTTGCGTTTGTCTATGTTACGTTTGGTTGGGTTTGGAGAGGATAACTTAGACTTTTGTG
>NW_016974564.1:0-714 GCF_001483705.2 Eufriesea mexicana | reverse complement strand
TGGCCTGACCTTACCTGAGCTGACATGACCTGACCTGACATGACCCGACATGACCTGACCTGAACGGACTGATCTGACCTGACCGGACTGATCTGACCTGACCTGACCTTACCTCACGAGACCCGACCTTGCCTGGCCTTACCTGACCTGACCTGACCTGATATGACATGACCTGATATGAAGTGAACTGACCTCAACAGACCTGACCTAACCAGGCATGATCTGGCCTGGCCTGACCTTACCAGACCTGACCTGACCTGACATCACCTGACATTAACTGACCTGGCCTGACCTGACCAGACCTGACCTGACCTGACCTGATTTGACCATACCTGGCCTGACCTCTCCTGATCATAACTGACTGATCTGACCTGACCTGACCTGACACAACCTGGCCTCGTCTGGCATGACTTGGCCTGACCTGACCTGACCAGACCTGATATGACATGACCTGATCTGAAGTGAACTGACATCAACAGACCTAACCTGACCAGGCATGATCTGGCCTGGCCTGACCTTACCAGACCTGACCTGACCTGACATAACCTGACATAAACTGACCTGGCCTGACCTGACGTGACATGACCTGACCTGACCTGACCTGACACGACCTGGCCTCGCATGGCCTGACCTGTCCTGACCTGAGCTGACCTAACCCGACCTGACATGACATGACCTGACATGACCTGACCTGACTTCACCTGACCTTGCCAG
>NW_016974563.1:18768-19046 GCF_001483705.2 Eufriesea mexicana | reverse complement strand
AAATTCATTTTCATTAACATTTACGACTAATATCGTGGTAACATAACTTCCTTGCATAAGTAAGGTGGAAAGATACTTTTTCCGTGCCGTAACCTTTGCAATGCTATGGACTCTGGCAGGAAAATTCATGTTTACTGACATTTTCTATTATTATCGTGGTGATCCACCTTTCTTGCATAAATAAGGTGCAAAGATACTATTGGCGTGCTATTACCAAGCAACGCTATAGAATCTTCTTGGAAAATTCAATTTTATTGACATTTTCGACTAATATCGTG
>NW_016974563.1:2674-9254 GCF_001483705.2 Eufriesea mexicana | reverse complement strand
TGCATAAATAAGGAGGGTAGATTCTACTGGCGTGCTATAGCCATTGCATTCCTAGAGCATCAAGCTGGAAGATTCAAATTTATTGACATTTTCGACTTATATCGTGTTGAGATAACTTTATTGCATAAATAAGGAGGGTAGATTCTACTGGCGTGCTATTGCCAATGCATAGCTATTGTATCCGTCTGGAAAATTCATTTTTATTGACATTTACGACTAATATAGTGGTGAACTCTTTCTTGCATGAATAAGGAGGAATGACTCAATTGGCGTGCTACAACCATTGCGTTGATATAGAATCAGTCTGGAAAGCTCAATTATATTCACAGTTTCGAATAATATCGTGGTGAGCTAACTTCCTTTCGTAAGTAAGGAGGAAAGATGCTTTTTGAGTGCTATAGCCTTTGCCTAACTTCCTTTCGTAAGTAAGGAGGAAAGATGCTTTTTGAGTGCTATAGCCTTTGCCTAACTTCCTTTCGTAAGTAAGGAGGAAAGATGCTTTTTGAGTGCTATAGCCTTTGCCTAACTTCCTTTCGTAAGTAAGGAGGAAAGATGCTTTTTGAGTGCTATAGCCTTTGCCTAACTTCCTTTCGTAAGTAAGGAGGAAAGATGCTTTTTGAGTGCTATAGCCTTTGCCTAACTTCCTTTCGTAAGTAAGGAGGAAAGATGCTTTTTGAGTGCTATAGCCTTTGCCTAACTTCCTTTCGTAAGTAAGGAGGAAAGATGCTTTTTGAGTGCTATAGCCTTTGCCTAACTTCCTTTCGTAAGTAAGGAGGAAAGATGCTTTTTGAGTGCTATAGCCTTTGCCTAACTTCCTTTCGTAAGTAAGGAGGAAAGATGCTTTTTGAGTGCTATAGCCTTTGCCTAACTTCCTTTCGTAAGTAAGGAGGAAAGATGCTTTTTGAGTGCTATAGCCTTTGCCTAACTTCCTTTCGTAAGTAAGGAGGAAAGATGCTTTTTGAGTGCTATAGCCTTTGCCTAACTTCCTTTCGTAAGTAAGGAGGAAAGATGCTTTTTGAGTGCTATAGCCTTTGCCTAACTTCCTTTCGTAAGTAAGGAGGAAAGATGCTTTTTGAGTGCTATAGCCTTTGCCTAACTTCCTTTCGTAAGTAAGGAGGAAAGATGCTTTTTGAGTGCTATAGCCTTTGCCTAACTTCCTTTCGTAAGTAAGGAGGAAAGATGCTTTTTGAGTGCTATAGCCTTTGCCTAACTTCCTTTCGTAAGTAAGGAGGAAAGATGCTTTTTGAGTGCTATAGCCTTTGCCTAACTTCCTTTCGTAAGTAAGGAGGAAAGATGCTTTTTGAGTGCTATAGCCTTTGCCTAACTTCCTTTCGTAAGTAAGGAGGAAAGATGCTTTTTGAGTGCTATAGCCTTTGCCTAACTTCCTTTCGTAAGTAAGGAGGAAAGATGCTTTTTGAGTGCTATAGCCTTTGCCTAACTTCCTTTCGTAAGTAAGGAGGAAAGATGCTTTTTGAGTGCTATAGCCTTTGCCTAACTTCCTTTCGTAAGTAAGGAGGAAAGATGCTTTTTGAGTGCTATAGCCTTTGCCTAACTTCCTTTCGTAAGTAAGGAGGAAAGATGCTTTTTGAGTGCTATAGCCTTTGCCTAACTTCCTTTCGTAAGTAAGGAGGAAAGATGCTTTTTGAGTGCTATAGCCTTTGCCTAACTTCCTTTCGTAAGTAAGGAGGAAAGATGCTTTTTGAGTGCTATAGCCTTTGCCTAACTTCCTTTCGTAAGTAAGGAGGAAAGATGCTTTTTGAGTGCTATAGCCTTTGCCTAACTTCCTTTCGTAAGTAAGGAGGAAAGATGCTTTTTGAGTGCTATAGCCTTTGCCTAACTTCCTTTCGTAAGTAAGGAGGAAAGATGCTTTTTGAGTGCTATAGCCTTTGCCTAACTTCCTTTCGTAAGTAAGGAGGAAAGATGCTTTTTGAGTGCTATAGCCTTTGCCTAACTTCCTTTCGTAAGTAAGGAGGAAAGATGCTTTTTGAGTGCTATAGCCTTTGCCTAACTTCCTTTCGTAAGTAAGGAGGAAAGATGCTTTTTGAGTGCTATAGCCTTTGCCTAACTTCCTTTCGTAAGTAAGGAGGAAAGATGCTTTTTGAGTGCTATAGCCTTTGCCTAACTTCCTTTCGTAAGTAAGGAGGAAAGATGCTTTTTGAGTGCTATAGCCTTTGCCTAACTTCCTTTCGTAAGTAAGGAGGAAAGATGCTTTTTGAGTGCTATAGCCTTTGCCTAACTTCCTTTCGTAAGTAAGGAGGAAAGATGCTTTTTGAGTGCTATAGCCTTTGCCTAACTTCCTTTCGTAAGTAAGGAGGAAAGATGCTTTTTGAGTGCTATAGCCTTTGCCTAACTTCCTTTCGTAAGTAAGGAGGAAAGATGCTTTTTGAGTGCTATAGCCTTTGCCTAACTTCCTTTCGTAAGTAAGGAGGAAAGATGCTTTTTGAGTGCTATAGCCTTTGCCTAACTTCCTTTCGTAAGTAAGGAGGAAAGATGCTTTTTGAGTGCTATAGCCTTTGCCTAACTTCCTTTCGTAAGTAAGGAGGAAAGATGCTTTTTGAGTGCTATAGCCTTTGCCTAACTTCCTTTCGTAAGTAAGGAGGAAAGATGCTTTTTGAGTGCTATAGCCTTTGCCTAACTTCCTTTCGTAAGTAAGGAGGAAAGATGCTTTTTGAGTGCTATAGCCTTTGCCTAACTTCCTTTCGTAAGTAAGGAGGAAAGATGCTTTTTGAGTGCTATAGCCTTTGCCTAACTTCCTTTCGTAAGTAAGGAGGAAAGATGCTTTTTGAGTGCTATAGCCTTTGCCTAACTTCCTTTCGTAAGTAAGGAGGAAAGATGCTTTTTGAGTGCTATAGCCTTTGCCTAACTTCCTTTCGTAAGTAAGGAGGAAAGATGCTTTTTGAGTGCTATAGCCTTTGCCTAACTTCCTTTCGTAAGTAAGGAGGAAAGATGCTTTTTGAGTGCTATAGCCTTTGCCTAACTTCCTTTCGTAAGTAAGGAGGAAAGATGCTTTTTGAGTGCTATAGCCTTTGCCTAACTTCCTTTCGTAAGTAAGGAGGAAAGATGCTTTTTGAGTGCTATAGCCTTTGCCTAACTTCCTTTCGTAAGTAAGGAGGAAAGATGCTTTTTGAGTGCTATAGCCTTTGCCTAACTTCCTTTCGTAAGTAAGGAGGAAAGATGCTTTTTGAGTGCTATAGCCTTTGCCTAACTTCCTTTCGTAAGTAAGGAGGAAAGATGCTTTTTGAGTGCTATAGCCTTTGCCTAACTTCCTTTCGTAAGTAAGGAGGAAAGATGCTTTTTGAGTGCTATAGCCTTTGCCTAACTTCCTTTCGTAAGTAAGGAGGAAAGATGCTTTTTGAGTGCTATAGCCTTTGCCTAACTTCCTTTCGTAAGTAAGGAGGAAAGATGCTTTTTGAGTGCTATAGCCTTTGCCTAACTTCCTTTCGTAAGTAAGGAGGAAAGATGCTTTTTGAGTGCTATAGCCTTTGCCTAACTTCCTTTCGTAAGTAAGGAGGAAAGATGCTTTTTGAGTGCTATAGCCTTTGCCTAACTTCCTTTCGTAAGTAAGGAGGAAAGATGCTTTTTGAGTGCTATAGCCTTTGCCTAACTTCCTTTCGTAAGTAAGGAGGAAAGATGCTTTTTGAGTGCTATAGCCTTTGCCTAACTTCCTTTCGTAAGTAAGGAGGAAAGATGCTTTTTGAGTGCTATAGCCTTTGCCTAACTTCCTTTCGTAAGTAAGGAGGAAAGATGCTTTTTGAGTGCTATAGCCTTTGCCTAACTTCCTTTCGTAAGTAAGGAGGAAAGATGCTTTTTGAGTGCTATAGCCTTTGCCTAACTTCCTTTCGTAAGTAAGGAGGAAAGATGCTTTTTGAGTGCTATAGCCTTTGCCTAACTTCCTTTCGTAAGTAAGGAGGAAAGATGCTTTTTGAGTGCTATAGCCTTTGCCTAACTTCCTTTCGTAAGTAAGGAGGAAAGATGCTTTTTGAGTGCTATAGCCTTTGCCTAACTTCCTTTCGTAAGTAAGGAGGAAAGATGCTTTTTGAGTGCTATAGCCTTTGCCTAACTTCCTTTCGTAAGTAAGGAGGAAAGATGCTTTTTGAGTGCTATAGCCTTTGCCTAACTTCCTTTCGTAAGTAAGGAGGAAAGATGCTTTTTGAGTGCTATAGCCTTTGCCTAACTTCCTTTCGTAAGTAAGGAGGAAAGATGCTTTTTGAGTGCTATAGCCTTTGCCTAACTTCCTTTCGTAAGTAAGGAGGAAAGATGCTTTTTGAGTGCTATAGCCATTGCTATGATGTAGATTGTGGCTGGAAAATACAATTTGTTGACGTTTTCGAATATAGAATCAGACTGGAAAGCTCAATTATATTCACCTCTGGAAAGTTCAATTTTATTGACAAAAGATTCTATTGGCGTGCTATAGCCAATGCAGTGCTATAGTATCTGCCTGGAAAAATCATTTTTATTGACATTTACGACTAATATAGAGGTGAACTCTTTCTTGCATGAATAAGGAGGAATGACTCAATTGGCGTGCTACAACCATTGCGTTGATATAGAATCAGTCTGGAAAGCTCAATTATATTCACAGTTTCGAATAATATCGTGGTGAGCTATCTTTTTGCATAATTAAGTATGGTAGATTCTAATGGCGTGCTATAGCCGTCGCAATGCTATAGAATCTGGCTGGATAGTTCAATTTTGTTGATATTTTCTACTAATATTGTGATGAGTTAACTTGCTTGCATAAGCAAGGAGGAAAGATCCTTTTTGAGTGCTATAGCCATTGCTATGATGTAGATTGTGGCTGGAAAATACAATTTCTTGACGTTTTCGACTAATATCGCGGTGAGCTAACTTTATTGCATAAATAAGGAAGAAATATCCTATCGGCGTGCTATAGCCATTGCTATGATGTAGATTGTGGCTGGAAAATACAATTTCTTGACGTTTTCGACTAATATCGCGGTGAGCTAACTTTATTGCATAAATAAGGAAGAAATATCCTATCGGCGTGCTATAGCCATTGCTATGATGTAGATTGTGGCTGGAAAATACAATTTCTTGACGTTTTCGACTAATATCGCGGTGAGCTAACTTTATTGCATAAATAAGGAAGAAATATCCTATCGGCGTGCTATAGCCATTGCTATGATGTAGATTGTGGCTGGAAAATACAATTTCTTGACGTTTTCGACTAATATCGCGGTGAGCTAACTTTATTGCATAAATAAGGAAGAAATATCCTATCGGCGTGCTATAGCCATTGCTATGATGTAGATTGTGGCTGGAAAATACAATTTCTTGACGTTTTCGACTAATATCGCGGTGAGCTAACTTTATTGCATAAATAAGGAAGAAATATCCTATCGGCGTGCTATAGCCATTGCTATGATGTAGATTGTGGCTGGAAAATACAATTTCTTGACGTTTTCGACTAATATCGCGGTGAGCTAACTTTATTGCATAAATAAGGAAGAAATATCCTATCGGCGTGCTATAGCCATTGCTATGATGTAGATTGTGGCTGGAAAATACAATTTCTTGACGTTTTCGACTAATATCGCGGTGAGCTAACTTTATTGCATAAATAAGGAAGAAATATCCTATCGGCGTGCTATAGCCATTGCTATGATGTAGATTGTGGCTGGAAAATACAATTTCTTGACGTTTTCGACTAATATCGCGGTGAGCTAACTTTATTGCATAAATAAGGAAGAAATATCCTATCGGCGTGCTATAGCCATTGCTATGATGTAGATTGTGGCTGGAAAATACAATTTCTTGACGTTTTCGACTAATATCGCGGTGAGCTAACTTTATTGCATAAATAAGGAAGAAATATCCTATCGGCGTGCTATAGCCATTGCTATGATGTAGATTGTGGCTGGAAAATACAATTTCTTGACGTTTTCGACTAATATCGCGGTGAGCTAACTTTATTGCATAAATAAGGAAGAAATATCCTATCGGCGTGCTATAGCCATTGCTATGATGTAGATTGTGGCTGGAAAATACAATTTCTTGACGTTTTCGACTAATATCGCGGTGAGCTAACTTTATTGCATAAATAAGGAAGAAATATCCTATCGGCGTGCTATAGCCATTGCTATGATGTAGATTGTGGCTGGAAAATACAATTTCTTGACGTTTTCGACTAATATCGCGGTGAGCTAACTTTATTGCATAAATAAGGAAGAAATATCCTATCGGCGTGCTATAGCCATTGCTATGATGTAGATTGTGGCTGGAAAATACAATTTCTTGACGTTTTCGACTAATATCGCGGTGAGCTAACTTTACTGCATAAATAAGGAGGAAAGATCCTTTTTGAGTGCTATAGCCATTGCAATGATGTAGATTGTGGCTGGAAAATACAATTTCTTGACGTTTTCGACTAATATCGTGGTGAGCTAACTTCCTTGCATAAGCAAGGAGGAAAGATCCGTTTTGAGTGCTATAGCCATTGCTATGATGTAGATTGTGGCTGGAAAATACAATTTTGTTGACGTTTTCGACTAATATCGTGGTGAGCTAACTTCCTTTCGTAAGTAAGGAGGAAAGATGCTTTTTGAGTGCTATAGCC
>NW_016974563.1:0-1576 GCF_001483705.2 Eufriesea mexicana | reverse complement strand
CATAGCTATAGTATCTGGCTGGAAAATTCATTTTTATTGACATTTACGACTAATATCGTGGTGAACTCTTTCTTGCATGAATAAGGCGGAATGACTCAATTGGCGTGCTACAACCATTGCGTTGATATAGAATCAGACTGGAAAGCTCAATTATATTCACAGTTTCGATTAATATCGTGGTGAGCTATCTTTTTGAATAATTAAGTATGGTAGATTCTATTGGCGTGCTATAGCCGTCGCAATGCTATAGAATCTGGCTGGAAGGTTCAATTTTATTGACATTTTCTACTAATATTGTGATGAGTTAACTTGCTTGCATAAGCAAGGAGGAAAGATCCTTTTTGAGTGCTATAGCCATTGCTATGATGTAGATTGTGGCTGGAAAATACAATTTGTTGACGTTTTCGACTAATATCGTGGTGAGCTACCTTATTGACATTTTCTACTAATATTGTGATGAGTTAACTTGCTTGCATAAGTAAGGAGGAAAGATCCTTTTTGAGTGCTATAGCCATTGCTATGATGTAGATTGTGGCTGGAAAATACAATTTGTTGACGTTTTCGACTAATATCGTGGTGAGCTAACTTCCTTGCATAACCAAGGAGGAAAGATCCGTTTTGAGTGCTATAGCCATTGCTATGATGTAGATTGTGGCTGGAAAATACAATTTGTTGACGTTTTCGACTAATATCGTGGTGAGCTACCTTATTGACATTTTCTACTAATATTGTGATGAGTTAACTTGCTTGCATAAGTAAGGAGGAAAGATCCTTTTTGAGTGCTATAGCCATTGCAATGATGTAGATTGTGGCTGGAAAATACAATTTGTTGACGTTTTCGACTAATATCGTGGTGAGCTAACTTCCTTGCATAACCAAGGAGGAAAGATCCGTTTTGAGTGCTATAGCCATTGCTATGATGTAGATTGTGGCTGGAAAATACAATTTGTTGACGTTTTCGACTAATATCGTGGTGAGCTAACTTCCTTGCATAACCAAGGAGGAAAGATCCGTTTTGAGTGCTATAGCCTTTGCAATGCTATGGACTCTGGCAGGAAAATTCATTCTTGCCGATATTCTCTATTATTATCGTGGTGAGCCACCTTTCTTGCATAAATAATGAGTAGAGATTCTATTGGCACGCTATTACCATTGCAACGCTATAGAATCTTCTTGGAAAATTCAATTATATTGACATTTTAGAATAATATCGTGGTGAGCTAACTTTATTGCATAAATAAGGAGGAAAGATCCTCTTTGCGTGTTATAGCCATTGCAATGCTGTAGAATCACTTTGGAAAGTTCAATTTTATTGACATTTACGACTAATATCGTGGTGAGTTAACTTTCTTGCATAAATAAGGAGGAAATATACTGTTGGCGTGCTATAGACAATACAATGCTACAGAATCTTGCTGGAAAATTCAATTTTATTGACATTTTCGACTAATATCGGGGTGAACTAACTTTCTTGCGTAAATAAGTAGGAATGACTCAATTGGCGTGCTATAACCATTGCGTTGATATAGAATCAGGCTGGAAAGCTCAATTATATTGACAGTTTCGACTAGTATCG
>NW_016974562.1:0-514 GCF_001483705.2 Eufriesea mexicana | reverse complement strand
GTCAGGTCAGGTCAGGTCAAGTCAGGTCAGGTCAGGTCAGGTCAGGTCAGTTCAGGTCAGGTCTGGTAAGGTCAGGTCAGGTGAGGTCAGTTCTGGTCATGACAGGCCAGGCGAGGCCAGGTCGCGTTAGCTCAGGTCAGGTCAGGTCAGGTCTGGCCTGGTCAGGTCAGGTCAGGTCAGATCAGTCCGGTCAGGTCAGGTCAGGTCTCTTACGAGCAGGTCAGGTCATTTCAGTTCAGGTCAGGAGAGGACAGGTCAAGTCAGGTCAGGTCAGGTAAGTTCAGGTCAGGTCAGGTCAGATCAGTCAGGTCAGGTCAGGTCGGGTCAGGTTAGGTCAGGTCAGGCCAGGTCAGGCCAGGTCAGGTCAGGTCAGGTCAGGTCAGGTCGGGCCAGGCGAGGCCAGGTAGGGTCAGGTAAGGTCAGGTCAGGTCAGATGATGTCAGATCAGGTCAGTTCAGGTCATGCCAGGTCAGACAAGGTCAGGTCAATTCAGGTCATGTCATGTCAGGTCAGG
>NW_016974561.1:0-242 GCF_001483705.2 Eufriesea mexicana | reverse complement strand
ATCCATCTAGTGGCAGTGTAGGGCACAAAAGACCGGGCTATCCTGTCCTAACGTAACCAAACGTAACGTAAGCGGACGAAACGTCACCCAAACTGACGTGCCAGGACCGCTGCTGCTGACCTCACTAAAGCAGAGCAGATTGTAGCAGAGTCATATGGAACGAGGAAATCGTCCGAATAGCGGTGTATAGCGCAAAAGTCAAAGACATCCTTACCAAACGTAGACAAACATAGCCTAGCCAA
>NW_016974560.1:0-481 GCF_001483705.2 Eufriesea mexicana | reverse complement strand
TCTGCTTGGCTCTGGGGATGCCAGCAGAAGTGTCCTAGGCACGCTAGGCTGAGTTCTGCTACGTTTGTTTATGTTACGATTGAATAGGATACGATAGTATAGCTGTGACTCTTGTTTTATATAGCGCTATTCGGTGGACTTCTGCGCCCTTCCGTTCGGTAATATCGTCTGCCTGGCTCTGGGGAGGCCAGCAACTGTGGTCGCGGCACGTCAGTGTCGGTTATGTTACGTTCGGTTACGTTACGTTTTGTTAGGTTAGGGTACAATAGCTTTGACTTTAGCGCTATACACTACAATTCGGTAGTTTTCTGCGCCCTACTGTCCACTAATATCCTCTGCTTGGATCTGTGGAGGCCAGCAATGTCGGCCTCGACACTTTAGGTCGCGCCATGTAAAGTTTGGCTAGGTTAGGTCATGAAATGTTCGCTTTCGGTAATTTCGACTTTCGTGCTTTGCACTGTTATTCCGTTGATCTCTGTGA
>NW_016974559.1:0-541 GCF_001483705.2 Eufriesea mexicana | reverse complement strand
CAGAATATACTAGAGCAGAGTAGAGCGAAGTAATCCACCGCATTGATGTGTGTAGCACAGGAACCAAAGGTACCTTTACCTACCCTGCACCAACCTAGCCAAGCCAAACGTAACATAACTATTCATAGCTCGCCGAGAATAATATTGCTGGCCTGCCTAGAGACAACCATAGAGACAACCAGGGCATATTAGGGCAATGTGGAGCGCCGTAATCCACCAAGTAGCGGTACACATCGTAAAACTTAAAGCTACACTACCCTAACCTAGCCAAATGTAACATAACCGAATGTCAACCATCACAAACTAACGTGCCGAGACCAATGTTGATGGCCTGCCCAGCGCCAAGTAGAACATACTGGAGCACAGTAGATCGCAGAAGTACGCCGAACAACAGTCTATAGCACGAAAGTCAAAGATACCCTGACATATCCTAACTAAACGTAAGGTAACCGAACGTAGCATTACTCAACCTCACATGGCGATACCGCTATTGCTGGCCTCCAGAGAGAAAAGCAGAATGTACTAGGGCGCAGCAGAGAGC
>NW_016974558.1:0-474 GCF_001483705.2 Eufriesea mexicana | reverse complement strand
TTGACTTTTGTGCAATACACTGCTATCTTGTGGCTTTTTGAGCTATACTGTGCTCTACTATATACCGCTTGGCCGTGGGGACACCAGCAATGGTGTTCGTGGTACGTTACGCTGAGTTATGCTATGTTTGGTTAGGCTCTGTTTGATTGTGTTTGGCTTGGGTTTCATAGACTTTTCTGATATACACTGCGATTCAATGGATTTCTGCGTCCTACTGTCAAATAACATGTTCTCTCGGGCTTTGGCGAAGCCAGCAACCGCGGCCGCGGCAAGTTAGTTTGCATTAGGTTACGTTTGGTTATATTACAACCGGCTGTGTTATGAGGCTATATCTCCGACCTTTGCGCTATGAACGGCTGTTCGGAGGATTTCCGCGCTCTACAGAGCC
Source organism: Eufriesea mexicana (assembly GCF_001483705.2). NCBI lineage: Eukaryota > Metazoa > Arthropoda > Insecta > Hymenoptera > Apidae > Eufriesea > Eufriesea mexicana. The sequence continues at coordinate 86 of NW_016974558.1, read as the reverse complement.
ATAGTATTAGTAGTATCATTGTTTAGGTTAGGTTAGGACAGGTTAGATTATGTTTGGTTCGGTAAAGATAGGTTAGGTTAGGTTAG
>NW_016974557.1:733-962 GCF_001483705.2 Eufriesea mexicana | reverse complement strand
TAAAATTGACCTATCCGGTCAGATTCTATTGCATTGCAGTGGCTACAGCTCGCCAATTGGATCTATCATCCTTATTTATGCGAGAAAGCTTGCTCCCCTCGATATTAGTCGAAAATGTCAATAAAATTGAACTTTCCAGTCAGATTCTATAACATTGCAATGGCTATAGCACGCCAATAGAATCTTTCCTCCTTATTTATGCGTGGAAGCATGTTCACCACGATATTAC
>NW_016974557.1:0-641 GCF_001483705.2 Eufriesea mexicana | reverse complement strand
TTTGCGGAAAAGTGTGCTCAGCAAGATATTAATCGAAAATGTCAATAAAATTGAACTTTCCAGTCAGACTCCATTGCATTGCATTAGCTGTAGCACGCCAATCGAATCTATCCTCCTTATTTATGCGAGAAAGATTGCTCACCAGGATATTAGACGAAAATGTCAATAAAATTGAACCTCCAATCAATTTCTATACCATTGCAATGTGTATTGGACGCCAAAAGAATCTATCCTCCTCATTTAAGCGAGAAAGCTTGCTCGCCACGATATTAGTCGAAAAAGTCAGTAAAATTGTACTTTCCAGTCAGATTCCATAGTGTTGCAAGGGATATAGCACAACAATAGTATCTTTTCTACTTATTTATGCAGGAAGCATGCTCACCACGATATTTGTCGAAAATGTCAGTAAAATTAACCATTCCCGTCAAATTCTATTGCAATGAGATGCCTATAGCACGCCAATAGCATCTATCCTCCTTATTTGTGCACGAAAGCTTTCTCCCCACGATTCTAGACGAAAATGTCAATAAAGTTGAACTTTCCAGTCAGATTCTATAGCAGTGCAATGGCTATAGCATGCCAATAGGATCTATACACCTTATTTACGCGAGAAAGTTTGCTCACCGCGGTATCAGTAGAAA
>NW_016974556.1:0-508 GCF_001483705.2 Eufriesea mexicana | reverse complement strand
GGGGGCCCGTCAGTTCGAGAGACCGTGGTCTGGGCGCGCGGCGTCGCGTGAAGGTTGCGCGGCGTCCGCAGGGTATGCGTGCGTTGCGGTGGTTTGGTATGCGTGCATGTGTGTGTGTGCGCGCGCGCGTGCGCGCGAGTGTGTGTGCGCCTGTAATCGGACCGTACCGCGCGCTGTTTTGGGTGCGATTTCCCGTCGCGCCGGGAGGGAACTGCGGGGAGGGTGCAGGGGGCACCGAAATACGAAGGGCTGGAAATCGTGGGGGTTTGAGTGTGTAAAAATCCCACATAACTCTACCCCCTCCACTAAGGGGTTCGGGTATCTTTGGAAGATATCCCCCACGTGAAAAAAAGGTTGGCTGTGACTTTAGTGCTATAGTCCGCTAGGAGGACGATTTCTGCCAACTACTGTGCTTTAGCGGTTTCAGCTTGGCTCTGGGAAGGCTAGAAACAGTGGTCCCGACAAGCTACGTTGCATCAGGTTTCGTTCCGTTTGGCTGGGTTAGGCA
>NW_016974555.1:0-292 GCF_001483705.2 Eufriesea mexicana | reverse complement strand
CATTATGCATGGTCCTGGGGAGGCCGGGCGCTGTGGTCGCGCCACTTTACGTTTACATACGGTGCGTCGGGTTAGTTTTGGCTAGGGCAGCTTAGCTTAGGATATCTACGGCTTCTGTGCTATACACAGTAATGCAGTGGATTTCTGCGCTCTGCTGTGCACTAGTATTTTCTGCTTGGCTCTGGGGAGGCCAGCAATACTAGTCTAATCACGTTAGGTTGAGCTATGTTGCGTTTGGTTGCGTTAAGTTTGGTTAAGTTACGATAGTTTAGGCTTTTGCGCTATACACCGC
>NW_016974554.1:0-653 GCF_001483705.2 Eufriesea mexicana | reverse complement strand
CTTGCACAAATAAGGAGGAAAGATTCTATTGGCGTGCTATTACCATTGCAACGCTATAGATAGTTCCTGGAAAATTCAATTTTATTGACATTTTCGATTAATATCGCGGTGAGCTAACTTCATTGCATAAATAAGGAGGAAGGAATCTTTTGGCGTGCTATAGACATTGCGTGCTATAGAATCCTCCTGGAAAATAAGTATTTTATTGACATTTTCGACTCACCTCGTGGTTAGCTTACTTTCTTGCATATATAAGGAGGAAAGATTCAATTCACTTGCTATAGCCGCCGCAATGCTGTAGAATCTGGCTGGAAAATTCAATTTTATTGACATTTTCGACTTATATTGTGGTGAGTTAACTTGCTTGCGTAAATAAGGAGGAGAGATTCTATTGGCGAGCTATAGCCATTGCAGTCCTGTAGAATCTGGCTGGAAAATACGATTTTGTTGACATTTTCGACTAATATCGTGGTGAGCTATCTTCCTTGCGTAAGTAAGGAGGAAAGATCCTCATGGTGTGCTATAGCCATTGCAATGCTCTGGAATCTGTTTGGAAAATTCAATTTTAGTGACATTTTCGAATAATATCTTGGTGAGCTAACTTCATTGCATAAATAAGGAGGAAAGATTCAATTGGTGTGCTATAGCCGTCG
>NW_016974553.1:0-499 GCF_001483705.2 Eufriesea mexicana | reverse complement strand
GTTCAATTTTGTTGACAGTTTAGAATAATATCGTGGTGCGTAAACTTTCGTGCATAAATAAGTGGGAAACACACTATTGGCGTGCAATAGTCATTGCAATGCAAAAGAGACTGACTGGATATGCCAATTTTATTGACATGTACGGCTAATATCGTGGTGAGCAAGCTTTCTCGCATAGATAAGTATGAAAGGTCCTAATGGCGCGCTGTATCCATTGCAATTCTATAGAATCTGCCTGGAAAGTTTAATTTTATTGGCATGTTTGGCTTATAACGTGGCGAGCAATCCTTCTCGCATAAATAAGGTGGAAAGATATTATTGGCGTGCTGTAGACATTGCTATGCAATTGGGTCGGTCTGGAAGGTTCAATTTTATTGACATTTTCGACTAAGGCCGTGATGAAAAAGCTTCCTCGCATAAATAAGCAGAACAGAATCTATTGGCGTGCTATAGCCATTGTAATGCACTAGAATCTGGCTGGAGAGTTCAATTTTATTGA
>NW_016974552.1:0-627 GCF_001483705.2 Eufriesea mexicana | reverse complement strand
GCTAACGTGAATTGACCACCACTGCTCGCTCCGCAGTGTCGAGCGTAGTATAGTACAGCAATCCAGAGCACGGAAATGCATCGAACAGCACTGTGCAGCACAAAATTCAGAAAAACCCTAACCATATCTTCCTAGCCTAACCTAAAAATACGTAGCATAAATTAACCTAAAGCGTCGAGACCACAATTACTGGCCACCACAGATCCAATCAGAGCATGTTATAGCACATTGAAGCGCAGAACTCATCCAAATTGCAGTGTGTAGCAGAAAAGTCAAATATATCCCGCACCTACCTACCCAAGCTTATCGTATCCAAACGAAACATGACCCCTCCAAACGTGACGCGACTATTATTGCTTGTATCCAAAGAGCCAAGAGAGAATAACATTGGAGAGTAGAGCGCAGAAATCCGTAGTGCTGCAGTGTATAGCAGAAGAGGCGATGCTATCCAAACCTAGCCAGAGCGAACATAACCTAGCCAAACGTAACATATCCCCATCTATCTTGCCGATCCCACTGTTACTGGCTGCTCCTGTGCCAAGCGGAGAATACTAAAACAGAGTAGGTGTTAGAAATCTACTGAATATCAGCATGTACCGCGAAAGTCAAATCTATCCATACCTAACC
>NW_016974551.1:0-704 GCF_001483705.2 Eufriesea mexicana | reverse complement strand
GCAGGGCGCAGAAATACAACGAAGAGCAATGTATAGCATAAAAGTTAAAGCCGTCCAAGCCCAGCATGTCCAAACGTAACAAAGCCAATCATATCCAAACCCAACTTAGCGTACCTAGACCACCATCGCTGACCTCCCCAGTGCCAAGCGGAACATATTAGAGGGTCGTAGAGCACAGAAATCCATAGAATTGCAGTGTACAGCAGTAAAGCCAAAGCTACGCGGAACAAACCCAAACCAACATAAGATATGCAAACGAAGCATAACAGACCATAACGTGCAACCACCAATATTGCTGGATTCACATGCCAAGCAGAACGTATTAAAGCAAAATAGAAAGCAGAATACCACCGAATAACGGTGTACACCACGAAAGCCGAAGGTATCCAGTCATAACCTAAGCAAACGTAACCTAATGAAATATAGACTAACTCAACCTAACGTGCCGAGATAACAACTACTGACCACCCCAGGGTCTTGCAGCGTATGGTAGAACAATGCAGAGCGGAGAAATCCACCCTACATCACTCTATAGCCCGAAAGTCAAATTTACCCTCTCCTCACATGTCCAAACTTAATATAAACGATCGTAACATAGCTCGACCTAACCTGCCGATGCCACTAATGCTTGCCTCCCAAGTGCCAAGCAGAATATACTAGAACACAGTAGATCGCAGTAATCCACCGCAATGCAGTGCACAGCA
>NW_016974550.1:0-836 GCF_001483705.2 Eufriesea mexicana | reverse complement strand
CAAAGCTACACTCTCCTAACATATCCAAACGTTACATAACCGAAAGTAACACAACTCAGCCCATCGTACCGCGACAAATATTGCTGGCCTCCACTGAGCCAAGCAGAAGGCATTAGCGGGAAGCAGAACGCAGAAATCCATATAGTTGCAGTGTATGTCATAGAAGTCAAAGCTACCCAAACCTAACCCAAACCAATGCACCATAAACCAACATAGCCCAACTGAAGCCAACGTGCCGAGACGGATATTGCCGCATTCCCCAGAGCCAAGCAGGAGTTACTAGAATGCAGTGGACCGCAGGAATCCACCGTATAGCAGTGTACAGAACGAAAGTTAAAGCTACGCTAATCAAACTTAGCCTAACCCAATCTAACTGAACGTAACGTGAATCTGCATAACGTGCCGAGAGCATTACTGCTGGCCTTCCGAATGCCAAACTGGCAGGTTAGAGCAGTGTAGGGCGCAGAGATCCTCCTGATAGCAGACTATAGCGTTAATGTCAAAGCTACCCTCTCGTCACTTAACAAATCATAACATAACAAGACCTAACATAACTCAACCTAACTCGCCGAAACCACTACTGCCGGCCTCCACTGAATCAAGCAGAACACGACAGTGGAGACCAGAACGCAGAAATCCATATAATTGCAGTGTATATCAGAGAAGTCAAAGCTACCCAAACCAAACACAAACAAACAGAACGTAGCCAAATACAGCTTAACTCAGCCGAACGCGCCGAGACTGCTATTGCTGCCCTCCCCAGATGCAAGCTGGACATACTAGAGCGCAGTAGAGCGCAGAAATCCACCCAATAGCGGTGTACAGCACAAAAGTTA
>NW_016974549.1:0-528 GCF_001483705.2 Eufriesea mexicana | reverse complement strand
ATCGCCTGCAATACAATGGCAAGTACAGCCAGATACTTGCCACGGAATATGTATATTCAAAATCTATAATCTGTTATAGCTTGGTGAATAGATCGCATAACGCCTTTAATCCAATGGCAAGTACTGCCGTCTACTTGCCTGGGAAGAGGTCTATTCAAAATCTATAATCTGTTATAGCTTGGTGAATAGATCGCATAACGCCTTTAATCCAATGGCAAGTACTGCCGTCTACTTGCCTGGGAAGAGGTCTATTCAAAATCTATAATCTGTTATAGCTTGGTGAATAGATCGCATAACGCCTTTAATCCAATGGCAAGTACTGCCGTCTACTTGCCTGGGAAGAGGTCTATTCAAAATCTATAATCTGTTATAGCTTGGTGAATAGATCGCCTATCGCCTCCAATCCAATGGCAGGTACAGCCATCTTCATGCCAAAGGACAGGTCTATTCAAAGCCTGCAATCTCTTATAGCTTGGTGAATAGTTGGCCTAACGCTTTCAATCCAATGGCATGTACAGCCATCTACTT
>NW_016974548.1:0-757 GCF_001483705.2 Eufriesea mexicana | reverse complement strand
AAGCAGAAAATTAGGAGATATCCTAACCTTCCCTGACCTTACCTAAAATGACCAGGCGTAAGCTATCCAAACCCAACGTGCCTAGCCATGTATTGCTGGACTCACCACAGTCATGCAGGGCATATTTAGGGAGAGTAGAGCGCAGAGGTCCACAGAATGGCAGTGTATGGCATGAGATTCAAAGATATCGTAGCCGAACGCAAAGAAACATAACATAACCATTACACGAACTAACCGAGCCGCGGCCACTATTTCTTGAATTGCCAGAGCAAAGCAGCAAATATTAGTTCACAGTAGAGCGCAGAATTCCGCCGAATAGCAGTGTACAGCGCAAAAGTCAAAGCTGGCCCCTCCTCACCCAACCGACCGACCGAACGTAGCCAAACGTAACCTAACTCAATTCAACGTGTTGCGACCACTACTGCTGGACGTCCCAGGGCCAAGCAGCATACAGTAGATCTCAGTAGAGCCTAGAAGTCAACAGAATAGCGGTGTATGCCGTGAAAGTTAAATCTATCCTGACCTAACACAAACAAACGTAACCAAACGAAACGTAGTCTAACTCAACACAACGTGATGTGACAATTATCACTGGGCACCCCAGAGTCGAGCAGAGTATGGTAGAGCAGTACAGAGCATAGAAATACTCCGAATAACAGTGTATGGCATAAACTTCGCTGCTACATTTTCCTAGCCTGTCCGAACGTAATATAACCAAACGCTACCTAACACAAACTAACGTGCCGAGACCACTTTC
>NW_016974547.1:0-685 GCF_001483705.2 Eufriesea mexicana | reverse complement strand
TTAATGGCCTCTCCAGAGTCGAATGAACGATAGTAGAACATCGAAGAGTGCGGATATCCACCGAACAGCAGTGTATAGCACAAAGGTCAAAGCTCTCCCATCCTAACCAAACCAAACGTAATCTAACACAACCTAACGCGCCGCGACCAGTATTGCTGGCCTCCCCAGGGCCAAGCGGAACATATTAGATGAGAGTAGGTCGCAGGAATCCGCAGAAGCGCAGTGTGTAACAGAAAAATAAAAGCTGCCCATACCACACCCCTGATAACATAAGCTACACGAACGTAACCTAACCCATCAAACCCGCTGCGGCCACTATTTCTGGACTCCCCAGAGCCAAGCAAAACATAGTAGAGAACAGAATAGCGCAGAAATGCACCGTACAACTGTTCATACCACGAAAGTCGAAGCTATCCAAACCAAACTCAAACTAACATATCCTAACCGATCTCAGTCTAGCACAACCTGACGCACCGAGACAACCATTCCTGGCCTCCACAGAGTCGAGCGGAGAATTGTAGAGCAGACTAAAGCGTAGAAATACGTAAACAGCAATGTTTACCGCGAAAGTCAAAGATACCCTGACCACAACGGGCACATCCCGTCCCAACCAAACATAGAATAACTAAACCTAAACTGCCGCCGCCTGCATTGCTGGCCTGCCCATCGCCAAGCAGGTCAGATT
>NW_016974546.1:1021-1253 GCF_001483705.2 Eufriesea mexicana | reverse complement strand
AATTTTCCATCCAGATACTATAGAATTGCAATGGCTATATCTGGCCAATAGAATCTTACCTCCGCATTTATGCACGAAAGCTACCTCACCACGATATTAGTCGATAATGTCAATAAAAATGATTTTTCGAGGAAGATTCTATAACATTGCAATGGCTATAGCACGCCAATGGTGTCTTTCCTAATTATTTATACAAGAAAGTTGGCTCACCACGATATTAGCCGAAAATGTC
>NW_016974546.1:696-900 GCF_001483705.2 Eufriesea mexicana | reverse complement strand
TAAAATTGAATTTTCGAGGCAGATTCTATAGCATTGCAATGGCTATAGAACGCCTGTAGAATCTTTCCTCCTTACATATGCAAGAAAGCTAGGTCACCGCCACGTTGGTCGCAAATGTCAGTAAGATGGAATATTCCGGCCGTATTCTACAGCATTGCAATGGCTATAGCACGCCAATAGAATATTTCATACTTATTTATGCGC
>NW_016974546.1:0-618 GCF_001483705.2 Eufriesea mexicana | reverse complement strand
AGCATTGTAATGGCTATAGCACGGCAATAGTATCTTTCCCCCATATTAATACAAGAAAGTTAGCTCACGACGATATTAGTCGAAAATGTTAATAAAATTGAATTTTCCGGACAGATTCTATTGAATTGCAACGGCCATAGCACGCCAATAATATTTTTCCTCCTAATTTATGCAAGAATGATAGCTCACCACGATATTCGTCGAAAATGTCAATGAAATTGAATTTTCGCGTCAGATGCTATAGCATTGCAATGGCTATAACAAATCAACAGATCCTTTCCTCATTATTTATGCAAGAAAGTTGGCTCCCCACGATATTTGTCGAAAATGTCAATAAAATTGAATTTTCCATCCAGATACTACGGAATTGCAATGGCTGTAGCTGGCCAATAGAATCCTTCGTTCTTATTTATGCAAGAAGGTTATCACACTACGATATTAGTCGAAATTGTAAATAAAATTGAATTTTCGAGCCAGATTCTATAGCACTGCAATGGGTACGGCGTGCCAATAGAATCTTTCCTCCTAATTTATGCATGGATGTCATCTCATCAAGATATTAGTCGAAAATGTTAATAAAATTGAATTTTCCATCCAGATACTATAGAATTGCAATGG
>NW_016974545.1:0-1031 GCF_001483705.2 Eufriesea mexicana | reverse complement strand
AGCCTAACGAAACGTAACATGCTGCGACCAGTTTTGCTGGATTCCACGGGGTCAAGCTTAACATAGTAGAGCACAGTGTAACGTAGAAATCCACCTAATATCAGTGTATACCACGAAAGGCAAAACAATCCTAACTTAACAAAAACAAACTTCACCTAACCGAACGCAACCTAACTCAAGCTAACGTGCCGAGACCACTTCTACTGGCATCCCCATAGTCGAACGGAGTACAGTAGAGCAGTGTAGAGCACAGAAGACCGCCGAAGAGCAGAGTGTAGCATAAAATGGAAGACACCCTAACCTAACCTGTCATAAACTAACCTAACCCTACGTAGCTGAACTCAACATAAGGTGGCGAGACCACAATTGCTGGACTCCCCAGAGTCAATCAGGGCATACTAGAGCAATGTAGAGCGCGGAAGTCAACAGAATAGCGGTGCATAGTGCAAAAGTCGGAGCTATCCTATCCTAATCTAGCTGAACTTAACCTAACGATACGTAGTCTATCTCAAACTAGCGTTCCGAAATCACTATTGCTGGCCTCCCCGTTTCCAAGCAGAACATACTAGTACACAGTAGAGCGCAGAGACACACCGAAAAGCAGTGTACACCACGTACGTCAAAGCTCTCCAAACCTAGCCCAGACTAACGTTACCTAGCCATACGTAGCCTAACTACACCTAACGTGACTAGATCATTATTGCTAGCATCCGCAGAGCCGAGCAGAGTATATTAGAGCAACGAAGAGCGCAGAAATCCGCCGAATAGCAGTGTATAACTGAACATATCGTGCCGCGAACACTATTGCTGTGTTCCACAGTGACAGGCAGTATATGATAGAGCACAGTCGAGCGCAGATGTCCATAAAATATCAGAGTTGTGCACATGTCAGTGCTATCCTAACCGAACCCAACGTGACCTAACATAACCAAACGCGATCTAACTCAACGTAACTTGCCGCGATCACCCTTGCTGGCCTTCACAGGCCCAAGCAGATATGTTAGAGCAACGTAGTGCGTAGAAATCCTCAT
>NW_016974544.1:819-1194 GCF_001483705.2 Eufriesea mexicana | reverse complement strand
CAAAATTGAACTTTCCAACCAGATTCTACAGCATTGCGACGGCGATAGCACGCCAATTGAATCATTCCTCCTTATTTATGCAAGAAAGTTAACTCACAGTGATATCAGCCGCAAAAGTCAATAAAATTGGATTTTCCAGCCAGATTCTACAGCATTGCAATGGATATAGCGCGCCAATTCAATCCTTCCTCCTTATTTATGTAAGAAAGAAATCTCACCACGATATTAGTCGAAACGTCAATAAAATCGAATTTTCCAGCCACAATCTATATCATTGCGATGGCTATAGCACTCAAAAAGCATCTTTCCTCCTAACTAACGCATGGAAGTTAGCTCACCACGATATTAGTCGAAAATGTCAACAAAATTGTATTT
>NW_016974544.1:0-636 GCF_001483705.2 Eufriesea mexicana | reverse complement strand
ATATTAGTCGAAAATGTCAACAAAATTGAACTTTCCAACCAGATTCTATAGCATTGCGACGGCGATAGCACGCCAATTGAATCTTTCCTCCTTATTTATGCAAGAAAGTTGACTCACAGTGATATTAGCCGAAAACGTCAATAAAATTGGATTTTCCAGCCAGATTCTACAGCATTGCAATGGATATAGCGCGCCAATTCAATCCTTCCTCCTTATTTATGTAAGAAAGAAATCTCACCACGATATTAGTCGAAACGTCAATAAAATCGAATTTTCCAGCCACAATCTATATCATTGCGATGGCTATAGCACTCAAAAAGCATCTTTCCTCCTAACTAACGCATGGAAGTTAGCTCACCACGATATTAGTCGAAAATGTCAACAAAATTGTATTTTCCAGCCACAATCGATATCATTGCAATGGCTACAGCACTCAAAAAGCATCTTTCCTCCTTACTTAAGCAAGGGAGTTAGTTCACCGCGATATTTGTCGAAAATGACAACAAAATTGTATTTTCCAGGCACATTCTATTCCATTGCAATGGAAATAGCACTCAAAAAGCATCTTTCCTGCTTACTTATGCAAGTAAGTTAGCTCACCACGATATTAGTCGAAAATGTCTATAAAATTGAATA
>NW_016974543.1:0-5765 GCF_001483705.2 Eufriesea mexicana | reverse complement strand
TAGGTCAGCGTATGTGTGATTTTTGTACTATACACGGCAGTGCAGTGAATACCTGCGCTCAGCTGCGCTCTAATATTTTCTGCTTGGCTCTTTGGCAGCCAGCAATAGTGGTCTAGGCACATTAGGTTGAGCCTTGCTACGTTCAGTTGTGTTACGTTTGGGAAGTTAGGAGAGGATAGTCCACACTTTGGTGCTATTCGCGCCTGTCCACGGATTTCTGCTCTCTACTGTGTTGTAATATTTCCTGTTTGTGCCTGTGGAGGCCGGCAATATTAGTCGCGGCACGTCGGGATGTGCCATTTTACGTACGTTTGGGTTAGGGAAAGTTAAGCTCGGTCCGGTTAACTAAGACTTTCGTGCTATACACTACCATTCGGAGTATTTCTGCGTTGTTCTGTGCTCTACCCTATTATGCTTAGTCCTGGGAATGCCACAAATAGTGGCCGCGGCACGTTACGCTAAGTTCGGCTACGTTCGGTTAGGTTACGCTAGGTCAGTTTATGTCAGTATATCCTCGACTTTTGTAACATACACTGCTACTCGGATGATTTCTGAGCTTTACATTGCTCTCTCCTACTCCGCTCGACTTTGTGGAGGCGAGTAATAGCGGTCGCGGTACGCAAGTTTGAGTTAGATTACGTTTCGCTGGCTTAGGTTCGGTCAAGCTCGGTCAGGTAAACTTAGACTTTCGTGCTATACCGTGTTCTTCGGAGTATTTCGGCGCTGTGCTATGTTCTACTATATTACGCTTAGCCCTGGGAATGCCGCCAATAGTGGCCGCGGCACGTTGCGTTGAGGTAGGCTGCGTTTGATTATGTTATGTTAGCTTGTGATAGGTGTAGGCAGATTTGACTTAAGTGTTGTACACTGCGATCCTATTGAATTCTACACACTGCTGTCCTCTACTAAGTTCTGCTCGGCTCTGAGAATGCCAGTAATAGTGGTCTCGTCACGTTAGGTTGAGCTATGCCACGTCTGATTATACTAAGTTTGGCCAGGCTAGGTCAGCATGGTTTAGTCATCTGTGCTATTCACTGCTATACACCGACCTCTGCACTTTACTGCGTTCTAATGCTCTCTACTTGTCTCTTGGGAGGCCAGCAGTACTGGTCGAGACGCGTTATGATGAGTTTTGTTACGTTTGTCTATGTTACGTTCGGTTAGGCTTGGAGAGGGTAGCTTTGACTTTAATGCTGTAGTCTGCTATTAGTGCGACTTCTGACTACTACAGTGCTGTAATTTTTCCGGCTTGGCTCTGGGAAAGATAGAAATAGTGGTCTATGCACGTTATGTTGGGTCAGGTCACGTTCGGTTATGTGGTGTTACGCTAAGTTTGGAAGGGAAAGATTTAACTTTTGCATTGCACACTGCCGTTAGGTGGATCTTTGCACTCCCCAGTGTTTTATTATGACCAGCATGGCTCCGGGGAGGGCCGCAATGGCTGTCTCGGCACGTTAGGTTGAGTTAGGTTACGTTTGGTTATGTTACGATTGGCTACGTCAGGAGAAGATAGCTTTGACTTTAGTACTGTAGTCGGCAATTAGGTGGATTCCTGCTCCCTGCAGTGCTCTGATATTTTCTACTTGGCGCTGCGAAGGCCAGCAATGGGGGCCTCGGCACGTTAGGTGGAGTTAGGATAAGTTTGGTAATGTAACCGTTGGTTAGGTTATGAGAGGATCGCTTTGACTTTAGTGCTGTAGTCTGCTATTAGGTGGATTTCTGCGAATTCGTCACTTCAGGTTGCGTTAGGATATGTTAGGTTTTGTTCCGTTGGTTTCGGTTAGGCCTTGGTAGTTTTGACCTTTGTGCTGTACACTTCTCTTCGGTGGTTTTCTGCACCCTACTGTGCTCTAGTACGTCCTTCTTGGCTCTGGGGATGACAGTAATACTGGTCTCGGCACGATAGGTTGAGATGGCATACGTTGGCTACGTTATGTTTGTTCTGGTTGTGTTTGGATTGCTCCGACTTTTCCGCTATACACTGCGATTCTATGGACTCCTTCGCTCTACTCTCCTCTATTACGTTCAGCTTGCCTCTGGGGAAGACGGAAATAGTGCTCGCGGCGCGTTAGGTTTAGTTACTTTACGATCGGTTGTGTAAGGTTAGGCCTGGTAAGGTCAGGATCTTTGGCTCTTGTGCTATACATTGCAATTTAATGACTTCCTGGGATGTACTGTTCCCTAATCTGCTCTATCCGACCCTGGGAGGCCAGCATTAGCGGCCATTGCTCGGTAGGATGTGTTAGGATACGTTTGGTGTTGTTAAGATTGGTTAGGTTAGTATAGAATAGCTTCGACCTTTGTGCTGTAATTCGCTATTCGGAAGATTTCCACTCTCTACATCGCTCCACTGTACACTGCTCGAATCCGGGGTCCAGTAATTGTGTTCTTGGAAGGTTTGGTTGGGTTAGACTATGTTTGGTTATGTTACGTTAGCTTGGGCTAGGTTTGGGTTGCCTTGACTTCCTGGTATAGACTGTTGTCCGGCGGAATTCTGCGCACAACTGTGCACCAGTATGTTTTGCTCGGTTCTGGTGAGGCCAGCAACAGTGTTCTCGGCACGTTACCTTGAGATATATATCGTTCGACTATGTTACGCTTGGAAAGATTAGGATACGACAGCTTTGACGTCAACGCTACACACCGTTATTCGGTGGATTTCTGCGCTCTACTGCGCTCTAGTATATTCGGATAAGCTCTCGGGAGGCCAGCAGTATTGGCCTCGGCTCGTTAGTCTGTGTTAGACTGCGTTTGGTTATGTTACGCTTGGTTATGTTAGGAGAGGGTAGCTTTGACTTTAGTGCTATACACTGCTATTCGGTGGATTTCTGCTCCCTACTGCGATCTAATATTCCCTGCCTTGAACTGGGAATGCTTGGAGTGGTGGCCGCGGCGCGTAAGTTTGAGGTGGGTTACGTTTGGTTATGTTAGGTTTGTTTGGGTTTGTCAGCATACCTTTGACTTTCGTACTATACACTGCCATTCTATGACCCCTGACTTCTACGAACCTGTAGTGTACCACGTTTGGCGATGGGGAGGCCAGAAATTGTGGGCTGGGATCGTTAGCTTATTATTGGTTACGTTTGATTAAGCTTGGTTAGGTCAGGATAGGTTAGGATATCTCCTACTTTTTTCTGTACACATCTATTTGGATGATTTCAGAGTCATATACGGCACCGCCATACTCTGCTAAGCTCTCGTGAGGCCAGCCGTGACTTTCGTGGGACGTCGTCCTGGATACGTTACATCTGCTTATGATACGATTGGTTAGGTTAGAATAGGGTAGCGTCGACTTTTGTGCTACGCATTGCTATTCTATGGACGCCTGCCCTGTTCTGTGCGCTATCGCACTCCGCTTGTCTATGTGGACGCTAGGAATAGTGCCCTCGTCAGGTTAGGTTGAGTTACGTTACGCTTTGCTGGGTTAGGTTAGACTACGTTTGGTTCGGATAGCTTTGACTTCTGTGCTATACACTGCTATTCGGTGGATTTCTGCGCTCTACATTGCTCTACTATACCCTGCTGGACTCCCGGGATGGGAGCAGTAATGCCCGTGGCATGTTAGGTTTAGTTAGGTTACGTTACGTTCGGTTAGGGTAGGTAAAGTTTGATTAGGGTTGCTTCGACTTTCGTGCTATGCACACATGATCGGTGTATTCCAGCGATCCACTGTGCTCTACTCTAATTTGCTAGACCCCGCGGAGGCCAGCAATAGTAGTCGCGGCACGTTACGTTGAGTTTTCCTACGTTAGGTTAGGTTATGTCAGTTTGCGTTAGGTTTGTATATACTGCGACTTTTCTGCTGTACACTGCGACTCTATTTATTTCTGCGCCCTACTCTCCACTATATATACTGCTTTGCTCTGCGGAGGCCAGCAATAGCGGTCGTTGCACGTTTGGTTGGGAAGCGTTACGCTTGGTTGTTCTAAATTAGGAAAAGCTTGGTTATGATAGCTTTGACTTTTGTGCTATACACCGCATTTCGGAGGATTTCTGTGCCCTACATTGGTATACTATAATATTCCCGTCTCTGGGAGGCGAGTAATAGCGGTCTCGGCACGTTAGATTTTGTAAGGCTACATTAGTATAGGTTACGTAGGTCTGGCTTAGGTGCGGATAGCATCGACTTAAGTGGTATACACAGTTTTTCGGTGTATTTTTGCGCTCATCTGTGTTCTAGTATGTACCGCTCGGCACGTTAGATAGAGATACATTACGTATGGTCATGTTACGTGTGGTTAGTTTAGGATTGGGTGACTCTGACTTTTGTGCCATACATTGCCATTCGGAGGACTTCTGCGCTCTATATTGCTCTAATATGCTCTGGTTGGCTCTACGGTGGGCAGCAAGAATAATCTCGGCACCTCATGTTCAGCTGTGCCACGTTCGGTAAGGTTGGGTTAAGACAGGGAGGGCCAGGATGTCTCACACTTTTGTGCTGTACACTTCAATGCTGTGGATTACTGCAATCCACTGTGCTCTAGTTTACTGTGTGTGGCCCTGGTGACGCTAGCCATAGCAGTCTCGGCACGTTAGGTTGAGTTAAGCTATATTCGGTTATGTTACGTATGGTTATTTTTGGATAGGTTAGTTTTGACTGTTATGCTGCGCATTGCGATGCTATGGATTTCTGGGCTTTATTCTACCCTAATATGCTTTGCTTGTGTTTGGGGAGGCAAGCAACTCTGGTCCTGGCACGTTATGTTAAATTAGGCTATGTTTGCTTATATTACGCTTGGCTAGGTTAGGACAGGATAGGGTAGACTTTTGTGCTATAGACAGCTATTCGGTTGGCTTCCGTGCTCTTGTATGCTCTGCTTGGCTTGTGGAGGGCAGCAGCAGTGGCCTCGGCATGTTACCCTTTGTCATGTAACCTTCGTTTTTGCTAGGATTGGTTAGGATAGGACAGGGTAGCTTTGACTTTTTTGCTGTACACAGCCATTCGGTGGATTTGTGCTCTCTACGTGACTCTACTATACTCTGCTTGACTCTCGGGAGGCCATCAACAGTGGTGGCGTCACGGTAGGTTTTGATAGATTACGTCTTGTTAGATTGAATTCGGTTATGGTTGGTTAACATGTCTATGACTTTTGTGCTATACACTGCTATTCGGTTGATTTGTGGGCTCTACTGTGCTCTGATATGGTCTGCATGCACCTGAGGATGCCAGAAAGAGAGGTCTCGGCCTGATAGGGCTAGTCATTCTATGTTTGGCTAGGTTAGGTTTCGTCCGGTTTGGTCAGGACGGCTCCCACAATTGTGCTTCACACTGCTATTGGTTGGATTTCTGCGCTCTTCTGTGACCTAATTTTCCCTTCTTTGCTCTAGGGAGGCCAGAAATAGTGAACGCGTCGGGTTAGGTTGTGCTTGGCTACTCTTGGCTAGGTTTGGTACGTATGGGTTAGGCTAGGATATCGTTGACTTTTGTGTTACATACTGCCATCCCATGGACCTCGGCTATCTACTCTGGTCTAATATCTCCTGCTTTCCTCTGGGGAGGTTAGCGATAGTTGCCTAGGCACAATGGGATGAATTATGATAGGTTCTGTTTTGCTACGTTTGGTTAGGGTATGTTTGTGTACCTTTGACTATTGCACTGCAAACTGCATTGCTGTGCATTACTGCGCTCTACTTTGCTTTAGTATATTCTGTTTGGCTCTGGAGATGCAAGCAATATTGGACTCGGCGAGATCGGTTGAGGTAGGCTACGTTCTGCTATGTTACGTTTTGCTATGTTAGGTGAGTGTAGCATCAGCTCTTGTGCT
>NW_016974542.1:0-1080 GCF_001483705.2 Eufriesea mexicana | reverse complement strand
AGAATCTTTCCTCCTTATTTATGCGAGAAAGGAAACTCACAGCGATATTAGCCGAAAATGTTAATAAAATTGAACTTTCCATACAGATTCTATAGCATTGCAGTGGCTCTAGTTCGCCAATAGAATCCACCATGCTTACTTAGGCAAGAAGGATAGCTCACCACTTTAAGAGTCGAAACTGTCAATATTATTGAACTTTCCAGCCAGATTCTATATCATTGCGATGGCTATAGCACGACAAAAGAATCTTTCCTCCTTATTTATGCAAGAAAGGTAGCGCACAAAGATATTATTCGAAAATGGTAATAAAATTGAATTTTCCTTCCAGATTCTTTAGTATTGGAATGGTTATAGCTTGCCAATATAATGTGTCCTCCTTGTTAATGCATGAAAGTTATCTCACCACGATATTTGTCGAAAATGTCAATAAAAGTGAATCTGCCAGGCACATTCTATATCATTGCAATGACTCTAGCGCGCCAGTATAATCCTTCCCCATTATTTATGCAAGAAAGTTAGCTCACCACGATATTAGTCAAAAATGTCAATAAAATTAAATTTTCCAGACCGATTCTTCTGCATTGCGGTGGATATAGCACTCCAAAAGGACTTTTCCTCCCTACGTACGCAAGGAAGTTAGCTCACCACGGTATTAGTCGAAAATGTCAATAAAATTGAATTTTTCTTCCAGATTCTATAGCATTTCAATGCGTATAGCACGCCAATAGCATCTTTCCTCCTTATTTATGCAAGATAGTTAACTCACCACGATATTACTCGAAAATGTCAATCTCGAAAATGTCAATAAAATTGAATTTCCGGCCACATTCTACAGCATTGCAATGGCTATAGTACGTCAAAAGGATATTTCCTCCATACTTATGCAAGGAATCAGGCTCACCACGATATTAGTCGAAAATATCAATAAAATTGAACTTTCCGTCCAGATTCTATAGCATTGAAATGGTTATAGCTTGCCAATAAAATCTGTCCTCCTTGTAAATGCAAGAAAGTTATCTCACCACGATATGTGTCGAAAATGTCAATAAAATTGAATCTGCCAGGCACATTCTATATCAT
>NW_016974541.1:0-1459 GCF_001483705.2 Eufriesea mexicana | reverse complement strand
TAGTACTCAGTGGCGTTATGGCAATTGTTATTACCTCGAGCTGTAACGGATCTGTCTTTTGTCGTTGAACGTTTGCAATAGGATCTACATCTTTATAGAGCTGGTTTTTTCAACGGCTATATTGCTCTGTTGACGGATGTACTAATGCTGTGCTCCCAATTCTAAATATGTGTAGCCACAACGTTACTATACATTAATCACTCTAGAATTGCTGTTAGACTTAAGTTATCAGTGAACATATTAGGCTAACTGTTAAGGTACCGTGATCATGACTGTGCTCAGTACTGTTTCGTTAGTAGTTAGCATTTCGAGACGTAGAGTGTCAGACCTTTGTTACCATAGAATTGCTAAATCATCACTGAAGGGCCTAGTCCAACGACTACAGTGCTCTATTTGTAGATGTACCAACTACCGTAGTGAGATATCTAAACGTCTCTAGTCATAGGTGATATATACTTTGGCCATTCTAAATCCGCATAGGTATGCAAGGCATAGCTGATAAGATTAATCAAGCGGCACCAGTGACGTGTTTGGCGTGGCATGAACTACTGGGCTTGGAATTGCAAATATCTCTATCCATAAATGATGCATACATTGGTTATACTTACACTGCTGTGTAACTTAAGTCTCTAACTAACAAATTAATCCAGCAACTTAATTGATGATGGCTGTTCCTATTACCATTATGTCAACGGTTAGTATCTTGAGACACAACTAGTCTCTCCTTTGTCATCCTAGAATTGCTATTGAAATAACGTCATCATTGAACATGTTTATACAACGGGTTCAGTGCTGCGTTGATGGATATACTATGAACCGCACCGTCAATTCCAAATGTCTGCATCCGTAACCGTATCATACGTTGATCCTGCTAGACATGCTTTGAAGTTTACATCATCAGTAGTTAACTTAATCCAGCAGCTGGAATACAACGATGGCGGCTGCTCTCTGTACTATTAATACAATTGTTAATGTCTCGAGCGATAATGGGTCCGTCCTTTGTCATTCTAGAATTGCCATATAATACATATCATAGCTGAACACGGTAATCCATCGGCCAGTGTGCTTTTAGACTGGATGTACACACTACAATACCGGGACTTGTTAATGTCTCTAGCCATAACTGATGTATACGTTGATTATTCTGTAACAACTATGGAATACAAGTCATCACTGAGCAGCTTAATCCAACGGATGCAGTCATCTATTGGTGGATGTAACAGCTATCGTTCTGGGAATTGTAAATATCACTCTTCATAACTGATGTATACGTTGATTATTCTATATCTACTGTGGAACTTAAAACGTCAGTGAAAATATTAATCCGCCGGCTGTAGTACGCAACTGTAGTCAGTAATGTTTCGTCAACTTTTAATGCCCCGAGGTATAATAAGTAAGTCCGTTGTCATTCTAAATATGCAATAAATGTTATATCATCACTGAACATGTTAATTCAGCG
>NW_016974540.1:0-664 GCF_001483705.2 Eufriesea mexicana | reverse complement strand
CATTGTAATGGGTATAGCGTGCCAATAGAATCCTTCCTCCTTATTTATGCAAGGATGCGAGCTCACCACGGTATGAGTAGAAAATGTCAATAAAGTTGAAGTTTCGAGGCAGATTCTATAGCATCGTAGTGGCTATGGCACGGCAATAGTATCTTTCCTCCTTATTTATACAAGAAAGTTAGCTCACGACGATATAATACGAAAATGTTAATAGTATTGATTTTTCCAGTCAGATTCAATAGCATTGCAATGGCTATAGCTCGCCAGTGGAATCTTTCCTCCTTGCACATGCAAGGATGACAGCTCACCACGATATTTGCCGAAGATGTCAATGAAATTGAATTTTCCATTACTATAGAATTTTAATGGCCTCAGCTGGCCAATAGAATCTTTCCTCCGTATTTATGCAAGAAAGTTACCTCACCACGATATTAGTCGTAAATGTCAATAAAACTGAAGTTTCCAGCCAGACTCTGTTGCATTGCATTGGCTATAGCTCGCCAGCAGGATCTTTCCTCCTTATTCATGCAGGGATGTCATATCACCACGATATTAGTCGGAAATGTCAATAAAACTGAATTTTCCATCCAGATACTATGGAACTGCTATGGCCATAGCTGGCCAATAGAATCTTTCCACCGTATTTATGCAAGAAAGCTACCTC
>NW_016974539.1:0-266 GCF_001483705.2 Eufriesea mexicana | reverse complement strand
GTTTGGTTATGTTACGTTTGGTTAGGTTGGGCTTGGGTTGGCCTGACCTTTCTGATATATATTTCGATACTATGGATTTCTGCGTTCTACTCTCCACTAACGTGTCCTGCTTGGCGCTGTGGAGGGCATCATTAGTGGTCGCGGACCGTTGGTTTGTGTTAGGTTGCGTTTGGATAGGTTACGATTGGTTAGGTGAGGAGAGCATAGCTTTGACTTAAGTGCTATAGTCAGCTATTAAGTGGATCTCTGCTCCCGACAGTTCCGCA
>NW_016974538.1:0-1081 GCF_001483705.2 Eufriesea mexicana | reverse complement strand
AGATGGCTCTATGGATGGAAGGGTGCATGGATGGTTTGAGGTATGGTTGGACGAATGAACGTACGTACCGATGTATGGATTTATGTATGTATGTATGCATGGATGGATGGAAGTATCGATGAATGTAAGTATGGATGGTAGGATTAATGGATTTATGGAAGTGAGGATGTATAGCTATGTCGATAGATGGGTGTATGGATGTACGGATGTATGGATGTATGTATGTATGAATGTATGGATGTATGGATGCATGATGTGTGTATGTATGGATGTATGGATGTGTGTATGGATGTATTTACGATTGTTTGTAAGGTTGTATGTATGGATGTATGTGTGGATGAATGTATGGGTGTATGTATGGACGTCTGTATTGGTATGTGTATGGATGTATGGATGGATTGGTCGTTGGATGTAAGGATCGATGGATGTATGATTCGATGGATTTATGGATGGGCGGACGTATGGATGAACGGATGTATGGAAAAATGGATGTATGGATGGATCCATGTATGGATGAATGCATGTTGGGATGGATTGATGTATGAAGGGACGGCTGTACGGATGTATGTATGTACGGATGTGTGTATGTATGGATGTGTGGCTGCATGAATGAATGGGTGGATGGACTGAAGTGTGGGTGAAAGGATGGGAGGATGTACGGATGCATGTATGGATGGATGGGTGTATGGATGGATGGATGTGTGGATGTATGGGTGAATGTATGGATGTATGTATGAATATGTGTATGGATGTAATTGAAGATGTATGTATGGATGTATGGATGGATGGATGCATCGACGGTTAGAAGTACGGGTGGTAGGATTTTTGGACGTATGGATGTGTGGTTGTATGGATGCATGGATGGATTGTTGTGTGAACGGATGCATGGATGGATGTATGTATGGATGTATGGATGTATGTATGGATGTATGTATGAATGTATGTACGGATGTAGATAAAGGTGTATGTATGGATGTATGTACGGATGTACGTATGGATATGACCATGGACGTAAGTATGGATGTATGGATGGATGTATGTATGGACGTGTGTATGGGTGTATGTATGGATGTATGTATGT
>NW_016974537.1:0-4209 GCF_001483705.2 Eufriesea mexicana | reverse complement strand
CATAGCACAGCAGTCGAAACTTGCCTAACCTAACGTAAACAAACGTAACATAACCGAACGTAGATGAAACAAACCTAATGCGCCGAGACCATTACTTCTTGCCTCCCCAAAGGAAAGCAGAATATACTAGAGCACGGCGGAACGCAGATATCCACTGAACAACGGTGTATACCACGTATGCCGAAACACCTCAACCCTAACCCTGACTAATGTAACCAAGCCGAACATTAAACAACTCAACCTGACGTACAGATACCACCATTACTGGCCTCACGAGAGCCACGCAGAGTATAGCAGAGCAATGTAGGACGCTGAAATGGACCGAACAGCAGTGCATAGGGCTATAGTCAAAGCTTTCCCAACCTTACGTGTCCATGCCTAGCCAGACCGAACGCAACCTAACTCAGCCTATCATGTCGCGACAAGCATTCCTGGTGTCCACAGACACAATCAGAGTGTTGCAGTGCACAATGCAGCGCAGGAGTCATTGAATCACATTGTATAGCAAGAAAATCAAAGCTATAGGAACCTTACCCATGCCATCATAAACTAGCCAAACGTAACTTAACTCAGCCTAACATGTCGCGGACACAATTTCCGGCCTCCACAGAGCAAAGCAGAGCATATTAGAGCACAATAGTGTGGAGAAACCGACCGAAAAGCAGTATGTAGCACAAAAGTCAAAGGTAGCGTATCGCAATCCAACATATCGTAACATTGCCAAACGTACCAAAGCTCAACCAAACGTGCCGAGAGCACCATTTCCGCCCACCCCGCAGCCAAGCAGAGCATATTAGAGCACAGCAGTCCGTAGAAATCCACAGAATTGCAGCGCATACCGCGGAATTAGAATCAATCCGAACCTAATCCAGAATAACTTAACGTAACCAAACGTAACCCAACTAAGCATAACGGGCCAGGACCACTATTGCTGGTTTCCCCAGAGTCGAGCTGGGCATTGTAGAGCAATGAAGAGCGCAGAAATCCAACGAATATCAGCGAATAGCACACAAGTCAAAGTTACCCTATCGTACCCTAATCAAACGTACCCTAACCATACGTCACACAACTCAACCTATCGTGCCGAAAGCACCATTGCCGGCATCCCCAGGGCCTAGCAGAGCGCATCGTCCCAGAGCCTAGCAGAGCGCATCGGTGCGCAGTAGAGCGCAGAAATCCACAGAATAGCAGTTTACAGCACAAAAGTCAAAGCTATCCCGTCCAGACATAACCAAACGTAATATTAGCGGACGTTATCCATCTCAGTCTAACGTGCCGAGACCACTGCTGCTGGCCTCCTCAGAGCCAATCAGGACATGCGAAAGCATAGTAGAGTGCAAAAGATCACCGAACAACAGTACATTGCACGAAAGTCAAAGCAATCCGAACCCAACCCAAACTAGCGTATCCTAACCAAACGCAACATAACTCGACCTAATGCACCGAGAGCACAATTACCGTCCTTTGCGAAAGCATAGTAGAGTGCAAAAGATCACCGAACAACAGTACATTGCACGAAAGTCAAAGCAATCCGAACCAAACCCAAACTAGCGTATCCGAACCAAACGCAACATAACTCGACCTAATGCACGGAGAGCACAATTACAGTCCACCCCAGAGTTGAGCAGAGAGCAGTAGAGCCATGTAGATGGTAGAAACCCTCCGATCAGCGGTGTATAGCGCAAAAGTCGAAGCTACCATATCCTAACCTAACCAATCGCAGAATACTCAGACGTAACGTAACACAAACTGACGTGACATGAAAGCCGTTGCTGGTCTCACGAGAGCTATGCGGAGTATCGCAGAGCAATGCAGGCCGCTTGAATCGTCCGAATAGCAGGGCATAGTCCAAAAGCCAAAGCTATCCTATCCTAACATAACCAAACGTCACATAACCAAACGTCACATAACCAAACGTCACATAACCAAACGTAGCCTAACAAAATATATGCTGCCCTGAACACTATCGCTGGCTTCCCCAGAGTCGAGCAGTGTATAGCACAGCAGATTGGAGCGCAAAAGGCTACCAGATAGCAGTATATAGCACAAAAGTCAAAGACACCCTGACCTAAGGAGCTTAACCTGCCCTCACCGAGCGTAAAGTAACTAAACCTAACGTGCCGAGACCGCTATTGTTGCCCTCTCCAGAGCCATGCAGCACATACTAGAGCTCAGTAGAGCGCAGAAATCCACTGAATGGCAGTGTACAGCACAAAAGTGAAGGCAACCCCGATCAAACTTAGCCTGACCTTCTGACCCAACCTAACCGACCGAAATCTGAAACAGCATAACGTGACGAGACCCCTATTTCTGTCCTTCCCAGAGGCAACCTAAAAACGTTATGGCACTCTAGGGAGCAGAAATGCAACTAATACCAGACTATTTCACTAAACTCGAAGATATCGTCTCGTAGCCTAGTCAAACGTAACATAGCCGACCGTAACCTAACTCAACCGAACGTGTCGCGACCACTATTGCTGGCCTCCACAGAGTCAAGCGGAACAGATTAGTGGAGAGCAGAGCGCAGAAAGCCGTATAATCGCAGAGAATGTCAGAATAGTCAAAGTCACCTAAGCCTAACCCAAGCAAACAGAACATAACCAAACATAGCCTGACTGAATCTAACGTGTCGAGACGGCTGTTGCCGCCCTACCGAGAGCCAAGAAGGACATACTAGAACACAGTAGAGCGCAGAAATACATCGAATAGCAGTGTACGGCACAAATGTTGAAGCTGTCCTTACCAAAATAACCTAAACCAACCAAACCGAACGTAACGTGTTTCAACGCAATGCGCCGATACCACTATTGCAGGCCTTTCCAGAGCTAGGCTGAAAATATTAAAGCCCTGTAGGGAGCAGTGGTCCGCCTAACAGCAGGCTATAGCACTAAAGTCAAAGCTATCCTTTCCTAGCATAGAGAATCGTAACATAATCGGACGTATCCTAACCTACACTGACGTGCTAGGACCACTATATCTGGCCTCTCCAGAGCCAAGCAGGAAATACTAGAGCGCAGTAGGGCTCAGAAATCCACCGAACAGCTGTGTACGTCACAGAAGGTAAAGCTATCCTGACCAAACTTAGACTGACTCAACCTAGCAGAACGTAACATGAACCAACGTTACGTGCAGAGGCCGCTATGTTGCCTTCCCAGAGCTAGGCCGAAAATATTAAAGCACTGTAGGGAGCAGGTACATACCTAATAGCAGAATATAGCGCTGAAGTCAAAACTATCCTCTCCCAACGTTGCCAACCGTAATATAACCAAACAGAACATAGCACAGGCTAACGTGCCGAGACTCCTATTACTGCCTTCCGCAGAGTCAAACAGGACATGCCAGAGCACAGTAGAGCGCGGAAGTCCACCGAAGAGTAGTGTACAGCGCAGAAGTTAAAGCTATCCTGACCTAACTGTGCCCGAACCTACCTAACCGAAGCTTGCCTGACACATCATAACGTGCCGCGACAACAATCGATGACGTGCTGCGACCACCATTTCTGGCCTCCCCAGAGCCAAGCAGGCCATACCAGACCGCAGTAGAGCGCAGAAATCCACCGAATAGCAGTGTACAGCACTAAAGTTAAAGCTTCCCTTGCCAAACATGTCCAAACCCACCCTTGCCGCACGTAACCTGACTCAACATATCGTGTCGAGGCCGCAATTGCTGGCCTTCGCAAAGCCAAGCTTAAAATATTAAAGCACAGTAGGGAGCTGAAATCTCCCTAATAGCAGACTATAGCACTAAAGACACAGCCATCCTCTCCTAACCTAACCTGCCGTAACATAACCAAACATAGCCCAACTCAACCGAAAGTGCCGCGACCACTATTACTGGCCTCGCCAGAGTCATGCAGAACACGTTAGTGGAAAGTAGAACGCATATAATCGCAGTGTGAATAAGAAAAGTCAAAGATACCCAAGACTAACCCAACCCAACGGAACATAACCAAACATAAGGTGACTCACCCTAACAAGCCGAGGCCGTTATTGTTGCGCTCCCTGGAGCCTAGCAGAACAAACCAGAGCACAGTAGAGCGCAGACATCCGCTGAAAAACATTGTAGAGTACAAAAGTGAAAGACTGCCACCTAACCCAACCAATCGTGACGTAACCAAACGTAGCCTAACCAAACATAACGAGGCGTGACCACTGTTGGTGGCCTCCCGAGTGTCAAGCGGAACATATTAGGGGAGAGTAAAGATAAGGA
>NW_016974536.1:0-608 GCF_001483705.2 Eufriesea mexicana | reverse complement strand
CTAATTTTCTTGCCTAAATAAGGTAGGAAGAATCTCTTGGCGTCCTATAGCCATTGCAATGCTATAGAATCTGGCTGGAAAATCCAAATTTGTTAACATCTCCTCCCAATATCGTGGTGAACTATTCTTGCATAAACAAGGTGGGAAGGTTCTATTGGCGTGCTATAGCCATTGCAATGCTATAGAATCTGCATGGAAAATTATATTTTATTGACATTTCGGCTAATGGCGTAGTGAGCTAATTTTCTTGTTTAAATAAGGTGGAAAGATTCTGCTGTCGTGCTATTTCCATTGCAGTGCCACAGAATCTGGCAGGAAAATTCAATTTTATTGACATTTTCGGCTAATATCGCGATGAGCAAACCTCCTTGCATAAATAAGGGGGAAAGGTTCTTTTGGCGTGCTATAGCCGTTGCAATGCTGCAGAATCTGGCTGGAAGAATCAATTTTATTGACATTGTCGTTAAATATCGGGGTGAGCAAACTTTCTTGCGTAAATAAGGAGGAAAAAAACAATGGCGTGCTATAGCCACTGCAGTGCAACGGAATCTGGCTGGAAAATATAATGATATTGACAAGTTCGACTAATATCGGGTTCAGCTAGCTTT
>NW_016974535.1:0-1733 GCF_001483705.2 Eufriesea mexicana | reverse complement strand
GTATTGACGTATGTATGGATGTATCGACGGATGGATGGATGGATTGTTGTATGGATGTATGGACCGGTGGATGTATGGATAGTTGGCCGTATGGATGGATGGCTGTATGGATGAGTGGAAGTATCGATGGATTGAGGTATGGATGGACATATGTACGGAGGTATGGATGTATGTATGTGGATGTGTATGGATGTATGTATAGATGGAAATATCGTACGATGGAGGTACGAATGGATGAACTTATGTATATATGGATGGTGGATGTATGGATGTATGGATGGATGGATGTATGGATGGAAGGATGTATGGATGTATGGATGTATTGATGTATGTATGGATGTATGGATGGATGTATGAATGGACATGTGTATGGATGTGTGGATGCGTGTATGGAAGGGCGTATGTATGGTTGCATGTATGGATGGACGTATGGATGTTTGTACGGATGTATGTATGGATATATCAATGGATGTATGGATGGGTGGATGTTTGGATGGATGGATGTATGGATGTATGGATGTATGTGTAGATGTATGTATGGATGTATGGCTGTATGGATGGCTGGAAGAGTGGATGAATTGTGGAACTGGTGGACGAAAGTACGAACTTATGGATGTATGGTTTTATATATGTATGGATGTATAGATGGATGGATGCATCGAATGATGGAGGTACGAATGGACGGGTTTATGTGTGTATGGACGTGTGAATATATGGATGTATACAATGGATGTGTGTATGACTGGATAGATTTATGGACCGATGGATGTATGAAAGGGAGGATGTATGGATGTGTGGGTGCACGAATGGATGTTTGTATGGATGTATGGTTGTGTGGTTGGACGGATTTATGGATGTACGGATATGTGGAAGTATGGATGTACGGATGTATGGATGTATGGATGTATATATTTATGGATGTATGTATGGATAGATGTGTGGATCGATGGATGTATGGATGGGTGCTTGTATGGATGGATGGATAGATGGTTCGATGGATGTATGGATGGCTGGCTGTATGGATGGGTGGATGTATGGATGGGTTGAGGAATGGATGGACGTATGTACGGATGTATGGATGCATGGATGTATATATGAATGGATGTATGGATGTCTGGATGTATGGGTGTATGGATGGATGGATGTATGGATGGATGTATTTATGGATGTATGCTTGGATGAATGTGTGGATGTATGTATGGATGTATGTATTGTTGCGTGTATGAATGTATGGATGGATGGATGGATTGGAGTGGTGGCGTATGGATGTATGGGTGTATGGATGTACGGATGTATGGATGTATGGATGTATATATGTATGCATGTATGGGCGGATGGATGGATGTATGTATGGATGGATCGAGGTATGGATGGATGTATGTACGGATGAATGGTTGTATGGATGGATGTATGGATATATGGGTGTATGGATGTATGGTCGTGCGAATGTATGGATGCACGGATGTATGGTTGTATGGATTTATATATGTATGGATGTATGGATGGATGGATGTGTGTATCTATGTATGTATGGATGTAATGATGGATTGGTGGATTGGTGGATAGATGTACGAATGGATGTATGCATGGATGATTGTATGGTTGCATGTATGGATGTATGTATTGTTGTATGTATGGATGTATGAATGGATGGATGGATTGGAGGGATGATGTATGCATGTATGTATGTATGGATCTATGCATGTATGAAGCGATCGATGTATGGATGGGTG
>NW_016974534.1:0-678 GCF_001483705.2 Eufriesea mexicana | reverse complement strand
ATCACAGGAATACGCTGCGTTGCAGTGCATAGCGGAAAAGTAAAAGATATCCTAACGTAACGAAAACCTACCTCACCAAACCGAACGTAGCATAACTCAGCATATCGTGCCAAGGCCACCATTGCAATCTTCCCCAGAGCCATGCTGAACAAGTCAGATAACTGTGGAGCGCAGAAATCCACCGAATAGCATTGTATAGCTCAAAAGTCAAGGCTCTCATCTCCTAGCTTATCCAACCGTATCATAACCTAAGGTAACCTAACTCAATCTAACGCGCAGCGACCACTGTTGCTGGCCTCCCCAGTTGAGAAGAAAGTAGTAGAGCAATGTAGAGCGCAGAAATCCACCGAGTAGCAGTGTACAGCTCAAAAGTCTAAGTCATCCTCTCCTAACCTATCCAAACTTATTATAATCAAACTTACCCTAACTGAACCGAACACGCCTAGATCACTATTGCTTGAATCCCCAGAGTCAAGCAGAGCATACTGGAGGACAGTAGCGCGCGGAAGTCCGCCGCATTACAGTGAACAGTGCAGAAATCAAAGATATCCTCACCTTACCCAAACAAACCGAAGCTATCCAAACGTAACGTAACGAAATCTAACGCGGAGTGGTCACCATTTCTTGCCCTGCCAGAGCAAAGCAGGGCATGCTAGATCAGAGTAGTTCGCAGGAATC
>NW_016974533.1:0-587 GCF_001483705.2 Eufriesea mexicana | reverse complement strand
TGGATGAATGAGTGGACGGAAGTATGGATGGATCGATGTATGGATGTATATATGGATGGATGTCTGGATGTGTGTATGTTTGGATGGACGTATGGATGGATGGATTTATGGATGTGCGGATGTATGGATGGATGAATGGTTGGATGTATGGATGGAGAGATGTGTGGAGTTGCGAATGTATGGACGATACGGATCTATCTATGTATGGATGTATATATTTATGGATGTATGGATGGATGGATGGATGGGCGTATGGATGTATGGATGTACGGATGTATGTATGGATGGATGTATGGATGTATGTACGTATGGATGGACTTATGGATGTGTGGATGTATGGATTTATGGATGGATGGATGGATGGATGTATGGATGTATGGATACATGGATGGATGGATGTATGGATGTATGGATGCATGGATGTATGGATGTATGGATGTATGGATGTATGGATGTATGGATGTATGTATGTACGGATGTACGAATGTATGGATGTTCGGGTAAATTGATGTTCGGATGTATATATGTACGGATGTATGGATGTATGGATGTATGGATGTATGGATGTATGGATGTATGGATGTATG
>NW_016974532.1:0-933 GCF_001483705.2 Eufriesea mexicana | reverse complement strand
TTAGGTTGGGTTAGGTTAAGCTTGGACAGTTTTACCCAGACCTTCCTGCTGTACACTGCTATCAGGACGATATCTGCGCTCCATTGCGCCCTCCTTTATTCTGCTTAGTCCTGGGAATGCCAGCACTATTTGTCTCGGCACGTTAGGTTGAGTTGCATTTCGTATAGTTTGATTAGGTTAGACTATGTTCGGTAAGTGTAGCTTCGTCATTCGAACTATACACTGTTTTCGGGTGGATCTCTGCTCTCGACAGTACTCCACTATATTCTGCTCAGCTATGAGGAGGCCACCAATAGTGGTCGCGACACATTACGTTTAGGTAGGCTGCGTTTGGTTATATTAGGTTAGCCTCAGTTAGGTCTAGATGGTTATGACTTTTGTGCTATACATTGCGGTTCTATGGATCTCTGCGCTCCACTGTCCTATAGTAAGCCTGGCTCCACTCTGAGGAGACCAGCAATTGTGTTAGCGTTACGTTAGGCTCAGTTATGCTATGTCTGGCTACGTTACGGTTGGATATAGTAAGATAGGGTAGCTTTGATTTTTGTACTATGCACTGCAGTTCGGTGGACTTCTGCGCTCTAGTGTGCTCTATTATGTTCTGCCTGGGCCTGGGGAGCGCAGCAATAGTGGTCTCGGCACGTTATGTTGAGTTGTGCTATGATTGGTTGTGTTAGATTGGGTCAGGTAAAGTTAGGTTATCTTCGACTTTTTCGCCAAACACTGAAATGAGGAGGATATCTACGCTATGTATATTCTGGTTTGTTCCAGTGAGGCTAGCAATATGGGTTTCGTCATGTAAGGCCGAGCTAGGTTACGTTTGGTATGTCACGTTTCGCTAGATTAGTATAGGCAGCATCGACATTAGTCGTTTACACAGTTACCCGGTTGATTTCTGTGATCTACTGTGCCCTCCTCCTTTCTGCCTTGCTC
>NW_016974531.1:0-575 GCF_001483705.2 Eufriesea mexicana | reverse complement strand
TATCGGGGCCCGCCAACTGGCGAACGCGCCGTACCTCGAGCTAATGCTGTATAACGGATTCGCCAAAGAGATGTTATTGTACTTTCTATCGTCCCCGCTGCAGGGGAACGCTTGTGTAGATGCTGAGCGCGCGGCTCGGAAAAACCCTGCCCCCACCGATCAAGGATTATGGGACAAGTTGTACCTGCACTTGCGGGGAGCAGCACACCTGGCTGAGCCGCCAGGCCGTGTGCCCTGGAGCATCGTTACCAGCGTGGGCCACGTGGAGGCCGACCGGCCAGCTTTCGCTCGGTCCTAGCAGGATGGCACTTGTTGATAGTACTGCACCGCCTCGATGTCTATGTACACCGCCTGCGTTGACGGTCGCAGGGCTCTTAACTGTTGTACTTGCTTCTTCTTGTCCTCCCGTGTCAGTCATGGTTCTCTCCTCTGGCAGTCTTCTTAATTTGTCCCTGTTGGTTGCTTCCTCCTTAGCAGCGGTTGGCCCTCTTCCAGTTGTATTCTGCTTGGGTCAGCCTTGTGCTTCTCCTTTGTCCTCCTCCTCTACTCTATTATTCTTCTTCCACACCGCGTCT
>NW_016974530.1:324-1228 GCF_001483705.2 Eufriesea mexicana | reverse complement strand
ACTTGCCAGAATATAATTCTATTCAAAATACGGAAGCTGTCATAGCTTGGAGATTATGTCGCCAAACGCCATCAATCTAATGGCAAGTACAGCCATCTACTTGCCACAGAATAAGTTTATTCAAAATCTATAATCCGTAATAGCTTGGTGAATAGATCGCCTGACGCCTACAATCGAATGGCAAGTACAGCCATCCACTAGCCAGCGGATAGGTCTACTCAAAACAAATAGTCTGTTATAGATTGGTGAATAGATCGCATAACGCCCTCAATCCAATGGCAAGTGCAGACATCTACTTGCCAGAAAATAGGTCTATTCAAAACCTATAAGCTGCCATAGCTTGGTGATTAGATCGCCTATCGCCTTCAATCCAATGGCAAGTACAGCCATCCACTAGCCAGCGGATAGGTCTACTCAAAACAAATAGTCTGTTATAGATTGGTGAATAGATCGCATATCGCCCTCAATCCAATGGCAAGTGCAGACATCTACTTGCCAGAAAATAGGTCTATTCAAAATCTGTAATCTGTTATTGCTTGTTGAATAGATCGCCTTACACCTTCAATCCAATGTCAAGTACATCCATCTACTTGCGAGAGAATAAGTCTACTCAAAGTCAATTAGCTGTCTTAGCTTGGTGATTAGATCGCCTAACGCCATCAATCTAATGGCAAGTACAGCCATCTACTTGGCACAGAATAAGTCTATTCAAAATCTATAACCTGTTATAGCTTGTTGAATAGATCGCCTAACGCCTTCAATCCAATGTCAAGTACATCCATCTACTTGCGAGAGAATAAGTCTACTCAAAGTCAATTAGCTGTCTTAGCTTGGTGATTAGATCGCCTAACGCCATCAATCTAATGGCAAGTACAGCCATCTACTTGGCACAGAATAAGTCTAT
>NW_016974530.1:0-276 GCF_001483705.2 Eufriesea mexicana | reverse complement strand
CAATCGAATGGCAAGTATAGCCATCTACTTGCCCGATAATAGGTCTATTCGAAATCTATATCCTGTTGTAGCATGTTGTAAAGATCGCCTAACGCCTTCAATCCAATGGCAAGTACTGCCGTCTACTTGCCAGAGAAAAAGTCTATTCAAAACCTATAAGCTGCGAAAGCTTGGTGATTAGATCGCCTATCGCCTGCAATGCAATCGCAAGAGCAGCAGTCTACTTGCCAGGGAATATGTCTATTCAAAATCTATAATCTGTTATAGCTTGTTGAA
>NW_016974529.1:0-221 GCF_001483705.2 Eufriesea mexicana | reverse complement strand
CATACATACATACATCAATACATACATACATCCATCCATTCATCTATACACCCGTACATCCAGAAATTCGTACGTCCATGCGTCCATACATCCATACATCCATATATCCATACATGCATACATCCATACACTCTTACATCCATACATCCATGCATACGCCCACACACTCATCCATACATACATCCATATATACATTCGTAATTGCATCCATACGTCCATCC
>NW_016974528.1:0-246 GCF_001483705.2 Eufriesea mexicana | reverse complement strand
GAAAAATGGATGTATGGATGGATGGATGTATCGAATGATGGATGTACGAATGGATGAATATATTGATGTATGGATGTGTGGATGTATGGATATATGGATGGATGGATGTATAGGTGGATATATGTATGGATGGTTGGGTGTATGGATGGATGGATGAATGGAAGGACTGAGGTATGTTTCGACGGATTTACGTATGTATGGATGTATGTTTGTATATATGTACGGATGGGTGGATGGATGGAAGTA
>NW_016974527.1:0-991 GCF_001483705.2 Eufriesea mexicana | reverse complement strand
CGATATTAATCGAAAATGTCCATAAAAGTGAATTTTCCAGTAAGATTCTATAGTACTGAAATACCTATAGCGTGCCCATAGAATCTTTCCTCCCAATTAATGCAACAAAATTACCTCACCGCGATATCAGTCGAGAATGTCAATAAAATTGTATTTTCCGTTCAGATTCAATAGCATTGCGATGGTTATTTTTTTTTAGCATGCCAATAGAATCTTTCCTCCTTATTTATGCAACAAAATTAGCTCACAACGATACTAGTCGAAAATGTCAATAAAAATGAATCTTCCAGTCAGATTCTATGGCATTGCAGTGGCTATAGCATGCCAATAGAATACTTCCTCCATATTTATGCAACGAAATTACCTCACCACGATATTAGTCGAGTATGTCAATAAAATTGAATTTTCCAGTCAGATTCTATAGAATTGCAAAGGCTATAGCATGCCAATAGAACCTTTCCTCCATATTTATGCAACAAAACTAGCTCACCACGATAAAAGTCGAAAATGTACATAAAATTGAATTT
This sequence comes from Eufriesea mexicana, assembly GCF_001483705.2. NCBI lineage: Eukaryota > Metazoa > Arthropoda > Insecta > Hymenoptera > Apidae > Eufriesea > Eufriesea mexicana. Next base: position 464 of record NW_016974527.1, on the reverse strand, counting down.
TCCAGTCAGATTGTAAAGCACTTAGATTGTAAAGCACTGTAATGGCTATAGCATGCCAGTAGAACCTTTCCTCCTTATGTATGCAACAATATTAGCACACCACGATATTAATCGAAAATGACCATAAAATTGAATTTTCCAGTCAGATTCTGTAGTACTGTAATAGCTATAGCGTGCTCATTGAATCTTTCCTCCTTATTTATGCAACAAAATTACCTCAAAGCGTTATTAATCGAGAATGTCAATAAAATTGAATTTTCCTGTCAGATTCTATAGTCTTGCAATGGCTATAGCATGCGAATAGACTCTTCCCTCCTTATTTAGGCAACAAAATTAGCTTACCACAATATTAGTCGAAAATGACAATAAAAGTGAATTTTCTATGCAGATTCTATAGGATTGCAATGGCTATTGCATGCCAATAGTCTGTTTCCCCCTTATTTATGCAACTAAATTAGCTCACT
>NW_016974526.1:0-250 GCF_001483705.2 Eufriesea mexicana | reverse complement strand
AGACTTATTCTCTGTCAAGTAGATGGCTGTACTTGTCATTGTATTGAAGGCGTTATGCGATCTATTCTCCAAGCTTTAAGAGGCTATAGATTTTGAATAGACCTATTTTCTGACAAGTAGAAGTCTGTACTTGCCATTGGATTGAAGGCGTTGGCGACCAATTCACGAAGCTATAACAGATTATATGTTTTGAATAGAACTATTCTCTGGCAAGTAGGTGGCTGTACTTGCCATTGGATTGAAGGCGCTA
>NW_016974525.1:0-274 GCF_001483705.2 Eufriesea mexicana | reverse complement strand
GCTGCGACGACGATAGCTGGCGTCCCCAGAATCAAGCAGAATATGGTAGAGCGCAGTAGAGCCAAGGAGTTCATATGACAGCTGTGTTGAGCACACAACTCAGAGCTACTATGATCTAACCCAAAACAACCTAACCCGGCCAAACGTAATCTAACCCAGCCTGATGTGCCGTAACTAGTATTGCTGGCCTCCAAGGAGCTAAGCAGAAAATAATAGAGGTGAGTGGAGGGCAGAAATCATTAGAATCGCAGTCTATTGCACAAAATTCGAAGCA
>NW_016974524.1:0-586 GCF_001483705.2 Eufriesea mexicana | reverse complement strand
AGCTAGGTTAGGTTAGGTCATGTACGGTTAGGTTTCGTTATGTTAGGTTAGGAAAAGTTTGGGGGGTTGGGTTTGGTTATGTTATGTTTGCTAAAGCTTGGGAAGGTTTGGATGGGTTTACAAAGCTAGGATAGGTTAGGTTAGGTTAGGTTAGGTTAGGTCAGATTAGGTCAGGTCTGGTCCGGTCAGGTCAGGGCAGGTCTGGCCAGGTCATGCCAGGCCAGACCTGGTCGGGTTAGGTTAGGTTAGGTCAGATTAGGCCAGGCCTGGCCAGGTAGGGCCACGAGAGGAACGGACTGTCAAGTCAGTGCAGGCTAGGACATTCCAGCTTGGGTCAGGTTAGGTCAGGTCAGGTCATGTGAAGTCCGTTCCGGTCACGTCATGTCAGGTCAGGCCATCCCAGGTCGGGTCATGTGATGTCAGGTCAGGTCGGGGCAGGTCAGGTCAGCTCAGGTCAGCTCAGCTAATGCCAGGACAGGTCAGGCCAGGTCAGGTTTGGTTATGTTCTGTTAGGTTAGGTTATGTTAGCTTACAATAGGTTAGGATATGTAAGGTTAGTTTAGGTTAGGTTTGATTAGGTTAGGTT